>NC_029789.2:80580227-80683220 GCF_000816755.2 Arachis ipaensis | reverse complement strand
TAATAATAATAATAATAATAATAATAAATAAATAAATAAATAAATAAATAAAAAGTAGAACAAGCACACACTGAAAGACTGAAGAATAAATCCACGGAAAAACAGACCCGGATAATTCACGGTGTTTGCGTCACATATAATCTCAGCAGCATAATAAAAATAGTAGAAAAGAAGGTCAATGATAGTCTCAGGAAGCTTGAGATTACTGAAACTGCATCACACAAAGGAATCGCCGATGCTTTTGAGAACCACATAGAAAGTAAGAAAATGCTTACCAAGAAAAACAGAAAGGGTGACACAGAGAAGAAGAAACTGAATAACGTTGAAGATGGGTATCAACACCAAGTGTTTATTTATAGTGTAATAGAGTAAAGTATCATTTTTGTCTCTAACATTTGGAGTTCTAAAGTTGTTCTTAATGTTTCAATTGTTCTATTTAAGTCTTAACGTTTTAAAATTGACTCAATATTGTCCTGTTGTTAGGGATCCGTTAACAGAATTGACAGCGGGACAAAATTGAGACGATTTTGAAACATTAGGGACTTAAATAGGACGAAAACGTTGCGGATAAAAATGATACATGGAAATAAATTTTAATTTTATCCTTCAATAATATTAATTTTTTATCTACACAGTATTCAATTTTTTTTAATTACATCTAAATAAATTACACTTAATCACATTACTTTCATTTTAAATAAATTAATTTTTTTATAATTTTATTCTTAAAGATTTTTATAAAATTATAAAAAAAAATTATTTAAAATGAAAGTAATGTGATTAAGTGTAATTTATTTAGATGTAATTAAAAAAAATTGAATACTATGTACAATAAAAAATTAATATTATTGAAAAAATAAAATAAAATAAAAATTTATTTTTATGTATCGTTTTTGTCCCTAACGTTTTCGTCCTATTTAAGTCCCTAACGTTTCAAAATCGTCTCAATTTTGTTCTGCTGTCAATTCTGTTAATAGATCCCTAACGGCAGGACAACATTGAGTCAATTTTGAAACGTTAAGGACTTAAATATGACGATTGAAACATTAGGAACAACTTTGGGACTTACCCCAGACGTTGAGGACAAAAACGATACTTTACTCTAGTATAATCAATATACACTATTAACTCTTATTTATTTGCTAAACGTGCATAAAGGTAACAAAAGTATAATTAGTTTAAACGGTAAATTACTTGTAATCTAATTAAGAAGTCTTGGGATTAAATTTTGAAAAAAGCAAAAAAGAATATTTTTGTGAGTTGTATATAATGATATATTTTACGTAGTCTTACTATTTAAAATGGTTCTTGAAATTTGACTCCCGATTTAATTTAGTCCTCTAATTTTTAATTGATCTAAATTGTATCTTAAAATTTTAAGGCATGACTCAAGTTGGTATATCCCTCTATTTTCGTCACCGAAAAAATGACGTGACACGATTGAACGATGTTGTTTTGCTGTTCGCGCCTAAACTATGTCGTTTTATTGTTCCTTCATTACACAAACAATTAATTGAACCTCCCTTCTTCCTCGTCTTCAATTTCATCAGTAAATCTCCCATGCTTTCTCTCTCACCTCATTACACAAACCTTAAGTAATCATTCTTCTTCTTCCTCCTCCTCAATATTTGTTTTTTTTTGTTGTCTGAAAAGGAAACTAAAAACCAGAAAAAAATCCTTTTAGACAGAGCAAAACTCAATTCACCGTAATCATATAAAAGCAACAACTCAATTCACCATAATCATATAAAAATAGCAGCAAATCAACATATTATAATCTAATAATTGAAACAAAAAAATTAAAAAACATACCTGATAATGTGAAGGCAGAATGCGGGAGAAGAAGAGGGAGACCAAGCACGGTGATGCAAAGACTGGTAAGGGGGAGGCAGCAGAAACGCGAGCAGCAATGCGAGCCCTGTCGGATGAGGACACGACGACGACGATGAAAGACACACAGTGGCACAGGAGCAAGGAGACGCGAAATGTAACGATCTAATTTCTAGCATGTCATGATCACACTAGAAGCTAGGCACTACTAACTTATCTTACTACATATTATTTAATATTTATTATATGAGCTTGTTTCGTTATTAGAGCGTGGTTATTTTGCCGGAAAATTTTTTTCTTGAAAACGTTCGGTTCGATAAGCAAAAATATTCAAAGATAAAATCACAGATAAAGCAGAATCAGAACTTTCATGTACAAACATTAAACATTGATTAACATCATTAGGAGCATAGTTGTCAGAACCGAACCGGTGATCGAACCGGTCAGGCTACTGGGTCACTGGTTCAACCGATGGGTCACTGGTTGAACCGGTTAACCCGGTCCCATATAAGTAAAATGTATAAAATAGCTAAAAACTTAAAAATTAACAGTTAAAAAATATATCTCCAATAATATTTTAATAAATCTTATTATGACTAAAAATTTTAAATAATGCCTTCAAGAAAGAATAATAAAAAGTACCTTTGTTGTAGCCTTAAGTTGTAATGAACATAAACAAGATCATTAAGCTTTTGATGCTCTAACCGATTCCTTTTCTTTGAGTGAATGTGTTCAAAAATGCTCCAGTTACGCTCACAACCTGAAGAACTGCAAGTTTGACTTAAAACACGAATTGCTAACTTTTGCAGGTTTGGTGCTCCACATCCATAAGATTCCCACCATTGATCTTAACATAAAAAGAAAACAATCACAATCATAAAAATCAAATCTTAAACATATCACAATAATAAAAAACTAATTTTAATACAAAATTTACCAGGCATCACTGTGCTTCGCTCACGTATTGCAGGCTGTCTCCCAAAGTCTCCTTCAGCATTCTTAAAGATTCTCTTCTCACTTGTCAATTTAGTAATCAAATCAGCATCACCATAAGCATATCTCTCAATCACATCTAATAGGCCAGAAATTGTTTCTTTGTGCTTGTCAAATTCTGCAGAATTAAATCGAAAAGCTGGATTTAACCAATAACCAGCAGCATGAAGGTTTCTTTTAAGTTGTAAATCCCAACGTGAATCTAAAATCTTCAAATAAGGTTCAACAACCCTCTTTCTATTTTGAAACCTCTTCACCATGTCTTCCCTAGCCTTATACATAGCTTGATAAAGGAAACCCATTGCAGCTCTATCTTCACTATCCACAATACGCAATACATGAACAAGTGGCTCCGTAAGCTTAACAATATCAGTGCATTGATTCCAAAATTTAGAATCTAAGACTTGATCCACAAACTTTTTTGCTTTGGCTTTTTTAGAGTAAGTTGAACTTGTCCATTCTCTAGATGTCACCATAGCTCTCAATGCATCCTTTTGAGTCAAAATACTTTGCAAAGCAATGAAATTAGTGGCGAATCGAGTTGGAGCTGGACGAAGTATTTCTCGGCCGCCTATGAACTGCCTCATCAAGTACAAAGGATGGCAGTGATTATAGATATACTTCGTAATCATTGAAGCTTGTGACACAGTTTCAGTCACTTCCACAAACTTTCCAATATCCTGCAACATCAGATTAATACAATGTGCCGCACGAGGAGACCAATACAATCTAGAAAACTCTGATTCCAACAACCTTCCAGCAGCAACGTAATTTGCAGCATTATCCATCACTACATGTACAACATTCTCAGGACCAACAAATAACACAACATCCCTAAGCAACTTAAACAAAGTCTCAGCAGTTTTCGAGATATGAGAAGCATCAACTGACTTTAGGAAAACAGTTCCTTTAGGGCAATAAACCAAGAAATTAATTAAAGTACGCCTACAACGATCAGTCCATCCATCAGCCATGATAGTACATCCAGTTTGTTTCCAAATCACACGATAACCTTCAATCATCTTCTTTACATCTTCAACCAATTTACTCAACAAATATCCACGAACTCTTTGGTAATTTGGCCCTTTATACCCTGCACCCATATTTGCGATAGCATCGATCATCGGCTGATAATAAGCTGAATTAACCGCGTTGAATGGCACAGAAGCATCCATCATCCATCTTGCAATAACAATATCACACTTCTCCACAATTTCTTTGCTTTGGAGAACACTTTTAATACTTGGTTGAGCTCCAAGTGTTGCTGCCGGTGGAAAAAAGGATTGTAGTCCCTTGAGTTGTTTCCCAACTCCCTTTCTAGAGCTAGGTGCTGGAATTCTTGATGCTTGTTGTTGTCGCATCTCATTACGTTCAATCTCATCAAATTCCCTTTCAACGTCATCACAAGCACCATAACTTTCTGCATATTCTTCTTGAGTTTTCCTTTTCTTGGTTCGAAGATCTTCAATGTTTTGGGAGAATTGGTGTCTCACCGCAGCTGGCACCTTTCGACATGCCTCAATATCTCCACCTTTTCCAGCCAAATGATGCTTAACCCGGTTAATTCCTCCACCCCTAATAAGCTTCTCGCAATAAATACATACCAGAGTAGATTTTCCTTTATCCAAAACTTGTTTACAATGGCCCCATGCAGGATCAGTTTTTCCTCTGTAACTATTTTTTTGGGTTCCAATTGTTGGATCAGGAGTTGATCCTTGTTCCTGAGAAGTTGGTGTTGGTGTTTCTGATGGTGTATTTGATGAAGCCATCCTAAATTCCTAATCAACCAGGACTAAATGACTAATCTCCAAGAATAATGCACAACAATAATCCACTAACTACTAAGAATAATATCCAACAGCAACCAACAATTCACAATCAACAAACTGAAGTAATGAACAGAAATAAAAAAAAATCAAGAAACATGAGAGATCAAACAGAAAAAACATGTGGAAGTGTTCATGTTCTCATCTGCCCACATACCAAAATCAAACAGAAATCAAACTATCAAACATATGTGAACCACCAATTAAAATTTTAACTTCAAACATATGTAAACTATCAAACATGTTCTCATCTGCCCGCATACCATAATCATTAATCAATTAACTTCAAAAAATTAAAAAATTAAAAATACTTACCTGCACGGCTGGACCCTGGACCTGGAGGGATGGAGCGACGAGTGTCGAGCAGAGAAGAGGGAGACCTGGAGCGAGGAGCGACGAGGAGGCGACTTCAATGTTCAATCTTCGATGGACGGGGTGAGTGGCACACTGCTCTGGATGCGGTGGTGAGGTGATTGCCGCGTGGTTGAAGGCTTGAAGCTGACGGGCCGACGGGGCAACGAAGTGGCTGAAAGCCTGAAGCTGAAGCAGAGTAGGCGAGTAGTAGGGGATGGAGTCATGGCGCCATGGTGATGGTGATGGTGGTCTCTCAACTCAAACCGTTTGGGTATGGGAACTTGGGAAGGGAAAGTGGGAAACATGGGAAGGGGATGGAGGCTAGGGTTACATCGTTGAAACGTAGCAGCTCTGCGCTTTTGTTTTTTTTTTTTAAAGAAACGACGTCGTTTTTCATCGCAGAAAAATTTTTTTTTTTCGAATCAGTCCGGGTTAAACGAAACCCGCCGGTTTACCGGTTCTGATAAAACCCGGCCGGTTCAATACGGGTCTTGCCGGTTTAACTCCTTCTTCGGTTCGATGACTCACCCGGACCGGTTATAGCACCGATTCGCCGGTTTTTCGGTCCGACCGGCCGGGTCAGTCCGGTTCTGACAACACTGTTTAGGAGTAGCTAACTATTAACTATTTACATATATATATGACATCCCCTAGTCCCTCTAAACTACAAAGGGAAGGGAAAAAACACTCTAGGTCTTCAAAACTCGGGCTAAGCTGAACGTCGTCAAAATGCATGATATCATCCATCACCCTTCCGCACGATCATACGTTATCACTCGGCCACCGGTGCTCCATATGAGGGGAGAAGGAAAGAGGGTAAGAATTTGGGGGTTCTTAGTAAGGTCGGAGTTGTTAGTTAAGTTCATTAATTCTTTATTATTACCAAATAACCGTGCTTGAACATAAAAATAAGAAATAGTAGATAAATAAAAAATATAGAAAAATAGTAAACAAACAAAGAATACAGAATATAGAATACAACAAAAAAAGCTCACACACGTACAAAATATACATCAAGGAATATATGTGGCAAACAAGTATGATGTATGTCTGTCCTTTGCAGGCCATGAACTCACGTATTCGTTTACACCCTGCAGTCCGATATTACTTGGGCACAAGTCTCAGATATGGCTTTTCAGTTGCATCATTTTCATACAAGTTGTATGACCGAAGCCACATCAGTTGACTTTTGACCCATTTTCAATAGATATGCGTACCCCTGGAGAGCAGTTCTCAGTCTGTGGGCGTCCCTACTATACAATCGGCACCAAGGCCTGATCAATATTTACCTTTCTGTTTTCCTTTTCTAAAAATCCTTTTCAATTCTTTCTCTATTCCTTTTTCGTTAATCATTTCATTCAATTATCAGTTCTCAATTACTATAACTCATCTTAGTTTCTCTTTTTCTGTTATTCCTTTCTCTCAATTACATTCTTTGATATCCATTTTTCCGTCTTTTATTCTCTTGTGTTATTATTCTTTCTCTATTTTCTTTTATAATTTTAATCAATCTTAGTCTCTTTCACTCGCCAAACTTAGGTCTTTTAGGGCTTAACCCACTTTTGATAATCTTGTTTCGCTTTTCTCTTGTATTAATGTCTTCTCTTGATATTTTTAACCTTTCTTTAGTACTATAATCAATTCTAAACCTCTTCTCGAGCCTTTTCCTAAGTATTTTATGAAAAGCCCTAGAGTTTAAGCTACTAAATTATCTTTCTATGTCTTTTATTATAATTATTGTTATATTCTTAAATTTTACGGCACTTACCTCAATCTGTACTTACATTTTTTTACATCTTTTCATTTTTAAATATTACACTTACATCTTACATGTAATCTCAAAATTTTAATTAGTTATAATTTAGTTCATAAACTTTACTTAATTATGCTTTAACTATTATTTTACAACACATATTAAGTTATATATATATATATTACGATTTGTTCGATTGCTCATTGGAATGGATGGTCGTTTGAATGGCTAGATATAAGCAACGGTGGGATGATGAGAATCAGGACTTGGATGCGGGTTTGGTGAGGGAGTGGGGCCACGATTGTCGGTAAGTCGGTGGGTGGGGTCACTTGTAAGGACACTCTGATGTTAAAGTAAGTGTCCGTACAATGAGGCTGCTAATTAGGGTAAAAAAATGACATACCTTGAGGGGGGTAAATCCCTCCCCTTTTATACCTTCTACTCGGGTGGGCCCTTTCGCTCGGGCCCATTCGTTTGAAAGCTTCTGTTAGCTATCCAGTTCATTTTCAAGATATGGTGTGACACATGGGTCACTTTAGTTCATACGAGTTGGAGTCTAGTCGCGCGGGTTGGTAATCTGCCAAATGGACTTCTGACCCTTATTGGGCTAGGACCAAGGTTCTGAAAACCGGTTCGGACTGGCCGGTCAAACTGGTTGAACCGTGAACCGTAAAAAATACGGTTCGGACAAATAACAAAACCGGGAATTTTAAAAACCAGAGATGAACCGGTGAACTGGCCAAGAACTGGTCGGTCGAACCGAACCGTGACCCGGCCGGTTTTTTGAGCGGGGAGTCAAACGTCGCCGTTTCATCTGCTGCATTTAGCCTTCCCTAACTCCATCCTCTCGTTCGTGCCAGATGCCCTAATTCCATCCAGGTTCCAGAACGCTCTGCCTCTCTCACACTCAGTCCAAGGCAGGGCTCCTCTCAATCGAGCTCTTGGCCATCCCTCACCTGCGTCCAGCCACCGCCTCGTTCCGCCGCCATCGTTCCTTCGAGCAGCCACCGTCTGGTCGCTCACTTTCCCTCCATCGCGCAGTAGCCATCGATATCAACCTTCCCTTCCATCGCGCAGCCATCGCAACCTTCCTCCGTAAACAACAAAATCTCAAAATTTGAAAAGTGAAATTGAACTGGTGAACCGGCCAGTAACCGGTCGGTCGAACCAAATTGTGACCTAGCTGGTTTTTTGGCTGGACAGCAAAACGTTACCGTTTTATACCTTCTGGAGCCCTAAATCCCCAATTCGATCCTCCTCCTTCTCTTCGAGCTTCAAAAACTGAGAACTGCAACTGAGAGTGAGAACTGGGACCTTGGAATGCTTCTTTGACTCTCACACGATCGTCCTCGTCCCTCACCTCCGTCCAGCCACCGCGTCGTGCTGCCGTCGTCGTTCATTCGAACATCCACCTAATCGCGCAGCAGCCGTCGTTCCTTCGCCAAGCCACCTCCGTCGCGCAGCAGTCGTTCCTTCGAATAGCCACCTCCATCGCGAAGCAGCCGTCGTCTATTCGAAGGTGCTCCACCACTGCTTGGTCACTTGGCCTCGCTGTCTCCCACTCTCCCTATTGCATGTTCTGTTGAAGCCTTGAAGGCACCTTCGAGCTTCCATAGTTCCAGGTAATTTTTTAAAAATCTTTCTTCAGTTTAGAATGTCTCTGTCTCCCTGATGAGTTTGATTGAGTAGTTGTTTGATTTTGCAAAGCTCTGTGAAGTGTGAACTGAAGTCACTGCAGTGTGACATGATGAACTCTGAAACTGTGAACTCTGTCTCCCTATTTTATTTTTCTGTGAACTGTAAAGTGTGAAACTGTGTAGTGTGAAATTGTTCCTGCTAAACTGAACTGTGAACTTTGGTTAATAATTGTTGTTTACTAATTATTGAACTGGACTGATTCCATAGTTCCTACTTACTGATTACTGATTACTGATTACTGATTACTGAACTGGTTCTATAGTTCCTGCTTTGTGTAATGAACTTGATTTTGTTGTTTGTTGAGTAATTGTGAATAATTTTTAATAATTTAGGATGTTGTTTGTTGTGAACTTGAGAGTTGAGATTATTGGGTTGGATTGCTGGTAATGTTTAGGTATGAATGAAAGTATCAACCAAGAACTACCTAGGAATGATAATGCTGGAAATAATTCTGCTTCGAATGAACCTTCTCTTCCTCCCGCATCTAACGAAAGTCAGTCACAAACTTCTAATGTTCAGAGAAAAACTGATCCTGATTGGTTGTTTTGTTTTTTGACTTTTGAATTTGTATTTGAATTAGATTATAACATTCTGGTTTATGTAGTACTTTTAATTTGAATGATATTTTAAAGTTTACATTAGACTATAATTATAACCTTGGCTGGGACAGAACAGTGCCCCTAATGCGGCAAGTCGCGAGACTCGCGGTTGGTGCATCAATCCTGACCCGTTATCTTCTTGCATAGTTGCTCCCCTTTGATCGCGAGCTCGGCTATCCGGGAAATGCTTCTAGCACCTTCCTCATGCATGTGAGCCGCCCCTTACCGTTGCTCGAAAGAGTCGCTTCGATTTCCATGCCAACAACATTAAATGCTCATTATGTGTAATTTGAAAGCAAAGAAAAAGGTCTATTTTTTCCTTGGTCTTTCGCGCTTCTTCCTTGACGATTACCATCCTCTTAATCATATTTTCCTTTCATTTTTCACTCACCTCATAACTACTATTCCCCTCTATGGCTATTTCTTCATCTTCCTTCTCCATGATTTGCTACTTCTATCCCTGGGTCATTTGTGGGTCTTTGCGCCGCCGCAATTCTCCATTTCATCCTTTCCTATTGGACATATTGGTAAGTAGGCCTTTTTTGTACTTATTTTGCTTTTGTTTCTTCTATTACTGTTCTGTTTCTTCTATAGTTGCTGCCTCTTGTTCTTAAAATTAGCACTGTAGTTTAGGCTAGAATGGCCTTAGTTTCCACGGGGTGTCGTAGGTCTCCTTGTATTTTTAGGCCTAAAATGGTGTAGTATAGGATAATAGTGCCAAAGAAGAACATAGTTTTAGTTTTGGCTTGTGCCAATATTTCGACTTCCCGTTTTAACTTAAGTGGTGCCCCCACTGTAGGTATGGCGTAGCGACCTCTCGTAAATCATGACGCCTGGTGTACGAGCGATGTTACGAGCACGTCCTCCAAGGTGCCGCAGAGGACTTATAAGAGCTTCGCAACTCGGGAGCGTTATGTAGGGATGGTCCCGAAGAAGCCAACTATGACATTTTTGTGCCGAGCCCCTGGGAGCGTGTCTGCCAACTTAACCCCGAGGCTCCTCGGGTTCCCGATTAGATGTGGGTGTATAAACCCATGTCACTTCATTGGGTGTCCGGCTTCCATTTTCTCCCTTCGTCATGGCTCTCTTAAACCGATGAAAAGTTGCTCCCTCGCAACTTTACCCTAATAGTTGGGCCGTGATGACAAGTCATCTTAGCCTAGTTTAACTAGTCTTTTTCTTTTGTTTTCATTAGAATTATGCACTTTCTTGAGCCACAAGCAAGCCAATTAGGTAGATTTTCATGTTTCCCTTGGGGAACTCAACAAATTCTAGCAATCATGAGAGTGATACCCCCACCTCGGATGATAATGTAACCCATAGTTCGAAGCAACTATCCATAACCATGAATGATGTTGCCCAATGGTTTGAAGCTTTTCCACAAGGAAGCATTATTGGATGGGAAGAACTGATGAATGGGCTCCTAGTCAAATTGAACCCATCACAAAGAATTGTTAAGCCAGAGGCAGAAGTGCATCCATTCACACAAGAGAAAGAAATTGAAGGTGCTCGTGCAGTAATAAGCCAAAACAAGCAGATACATCAGCAAACTCTATAACAACTGGACATGATGGCTAGGAAAATCACTGAGTTGAGACATACTGTAATACATACATACAACCTAACTCAAAGCTCATATGGGAGTAATCAAGCTGAACACAATTTTGGGGTCATTAACCATGAGCAACAGAATTATGAGCAACTACAATCTCCAAGCAATCACTCTAGCATGCTCCAACACAGGCCACAAAATGATGTGTACAATCCACCTTGGAGAACTCATTCTAATGGGAGGGGGTTGAGAACCAAAACCAAAAACCAAGGGACTTCAACTGTAACAATCCCAGCTTCAAAAACCAACTTAAGACACACCTCCACAATAACAATCACACACACTTCCAACCCCGTCCTACTTTACCATTCGCTCAAAATGACCTTCATCAACCACCACAATTGACACAGCCACAACCACCTCCAACCTTTCAAAGAATCTATATTCTAGAAATGCTGATGGAGAGGTCCATAAAAATTCAAGAAATGATGGCAATAGAGCGGGAAGAAATAAAGAAACATCAAGAGATGATAAGCAAGAACCAGGAGGCTTCACTCAGAAGACTTGAAAGGCAGATGGAACAACTGGTTCAAAACCTTGCTGAATTGAGTAAGAAGGAGGGGACTCTGAACCCAAAGAGCCATGAAAAGGATGCTGTGTTGAAGGAGAAGGGAGTCATGGCGGAAAGTAAGAGGGCTATGGAAAGAGAAACAGAGGGAAGGAAGCCCATAGCAAGAGGAGGAAACCTAAGGCAACAGAAGCCTCAACTTCCATGAGCACAGAGTGAAGGATGTCAAGCTAGTGACAATAAAAGAGCGCTTGTTGGGAGGCAACCCAACCGGAGGTAACTATCTTTTCATATCTATTTCAATAAAAAGGTTAAGTAGTTTTATCTATAATGCAAGAAGCTAAGTTTGGTGTTGCACACCAAAACAATCTAAAGGAGAATGCAGTATTCTAAGTTTGGTGTTTCACCAAAATCCCATTATAAAACACATTCTCACTCTCTACATAATGCTGGCTTCAAGCATGTTGGATGAACTAGTTAACTATTCTGCTGTTTCCTAGTTTTCAGTTTTATTGCTTTTGAAAAAGAAGAAGAAAAGAAAAAAGTTATTACACATGGTTAATTTGATGCATGAAACCCATTGGCAAGGTACTAAGTTTGGTGTTCTCACACCAAAGTAAGTTCAAAAGCCGATAAATAAATCAACCAGATTAACCATTGTTTCCAAGTGCTTGGGGAACAAGCAACTTTCAATATCATTGCAGAATGTCATACAAGCCTTTGGAGGGATTAAGAATCATCAACCAAAGAAACAAAAGATGAGCATAAAGGCCAGCAATGGTGATGAGAAGGAAAGCAAGTGAACTCCAACAGGTTGTATTGTTAAGAGATTGTTTACATCAAATATTGCTGCTATTGCAAGTTGGATTGTATCCTTATTTGCCCTGCCTGTCTGCATAGTATAGTTTTTTTTACATATATACCCCCTGCCTGCATGCATAGCATAGTCTCTTTATAATTCAATAAGTAAGATGTTTGATCATTCACAACATTCTTATCTTCAAAACTTGTTTGCACTCAATTTTCAAGAATGCATTAAAGAGCCGCTTTGAGACATGATACTTAGAGTCGAGGCCAAAGCACATAAACTATAAGCTGCTTCAAGGTGATTACTTATAAAGAGATCTCCATGGTACCATTTGGATGAAAATCCTAAGACCTACGACTCCCAATATGTAAGGACTAGTGAGCACTGAAACCCTTGCATGAGCATATGATTTAGAATTCACTCCACTGATACTTGATCACTTCACTCACTGCACTTTACAAGTGTTCCTCAATCCATCTTAATTAAAAGAATCTCTGAGCTTAATTCATTTCTTGCTTGGGGACAAGCAAGCTTTAAGTTTGGTGTTGTGATGACAAGTCATCTTAGCCTAGTTTAACTAGTCTTTTTCTTTTGTTTTCATTAGAATTATGCACTTTCTTGAGCTACAAGCAAGCTAATTGAGTAGATTTTCATGTTTCCCTTGATTGAACCAACCATATATGAATTCATGCCATTTCATGAGGTTTTATGCTATATTTGTTGCATATTATAAAAGAATGAATATCTCATGATTTTGAGCATAGCTTTGATGAGTTTGGTTGATTAATGATAGGTGAAGACAGCTTGGAGAAAGGTTGAAGCAAGAAGGAATGGCTAGGAGTGAAGAGAGGACAATGGAATAAGTGAATTTCTGCCATTTAATTTCTTGTCCTTTAAGTTTCAGCAATTTATTTCTTGTTCTCTTTAATTCCATGCACTTTAATTCTGCAAGTCACAAATCACCCAACCAACACTCAATTCGCTTGACTAAATCAACCACTAAACTAAAATTGCTCAATCCTTCAATCCCTGTGGGATCGACCTCACTCCCGTGAGTTTTTATTACTTGATGCGACCCGGTACACTTGCCGGTTAGATTTGTGTGTTTTGGGAGAAATTTATTTTTCACCAAAATACTCATCAGGCCGCCATTTGGTGCTTTGAGATGGTAAGAGAATACTTGGAGCTCCCGGCCTCCATAGAAGTGTCCCTCTATTTTTTTCTTTTTACCAACCCCTTCTAGGAAGGTAAACACAAAAAAGGTTACCTCTCCTTTCGGGCCGTGCAGAATCGGATGATCTTCGGTATTTTCGAAGATTCTTTTCACAGTTTCAAGGAGATCTTTTTCAAAGTGAGGCTGACCTGGGGCCGCCATCCCTTCTGGCTTACTCTTAAGGGGGAATGGCGGATCCCAGCCTACTGGAGTTTTGGTGCCGGCCGAAACTATATGATCAAGGTAACTTAAGATGGCCTAGGTCGATAGAACCAACAGATCGCCGACATCTTGTTGGCAATTTTTGGTTCTAACAACCTTAACCCCCATCTCTTGATGGGTGACTAGGAGGTCGGTCGCGATTGTGTAGGTAAGATCCTTCCCTTTATTGTTGTTCTTCCATTTTCTCGATGTGTGCCTTACTATGCTGTTCCCGATTTCATGACTTGCTCTTTTTTTCATGACTTGCATTTTCATAGATTTTTTCTTATCCATTTGAAGTTAGGATGGCTGCCAGACACACCACTTTGATCCATTTTATGACTCATCTTTTTCCTGCTAGACACACCAAGTCACCTGCCGAGACCGACCCCACCGACGAGGCAGATCAGGGTAAAGGGGTCATGATCAAACCAGAGCCGGCAGTAATCGTCATCTTCAAACCCAAGAAAAGGAAAACTGACTCTAGCCCTGGGCAATTTCTCATTGTGATGGAGAAGAATTTTGACTCCGAGATTTTTATCGACTCCCAACTCTTGCCGGGCATTGAGGATTTCTTCGGGGATAAGGATCTGGCTACTCAGGCGAGGTGGACATACTGGAGCATTCTCTGGGTTACTGCCATTGCCAGAAAGGTGGAACCAGTATTGGCTCAATGCCAGGTTCTGGAAGGAAAACATAGGGCTGCCCAAAGGGATATCGCTAGCATGAAGACTGAGGGGGAGACCCTGAGGACCCTACTTGCCGAGGAAGAGAAAAAAGTAAAAGAGGCAGGCAAAGAGATCAGCCGCCTCACAGACCGGGACCTCTCCCTCTCCAAGCAACTTAGTGATGCTCAAGGTCGGGCTACTGTAGCGGAGGCCAAAGTGAAGAAGCTGGAGGCGAAGCTAGCAGAGGCCAGGAAATCGGCGAACTCTGCTCGGCAGGAGACTGCTAACATGAAGATGAAAAACAAGGAGATCATTAAGGAGGCGATCAAGGCCCAAGTCTCTTTTCTTGATCCCGATTTTTATACTTCAGCTGTTGGTGCCTTTAAAATGATTCAAGATGGCAAGATTGTTGATATTCCGAGGAAATGACATGCTTTAGAACTTGTAATATTTCTTTGATGCCCCTTGTATTTGTAATTCGGAACTTTGTCATTTTATTATTGTTGTTGGGCCCATGTGATGCCCTTTTGGACTGCCATTTTAATGGTTTCGATATTTATGACTAGAAAATTGGGTTATATTGGTCGCTTTACCGCCATATCATTTCTTCATTCGACTGTTAAGTCAAAATTCGATGGATATCCGTATATTGTTGCACAGAGGTTCCCGGGGTGATCAGTCCTAGGAAGTCAATTTTATGACTTGATAACAATTATAATGAATAAATATCAACACAGCATGAATAAATCTCAAAATAACACATAAACATTTTTCAAGAATGGATCTTGTTAAAACCCCTTGCCGCCATCTCCGTTCTGACGTTAAGGGAAAAGAGTACCCTTTCTTTAACGATTTATGACAATACAGGTAAATCAGCAAAAAGTAAAACAAAGTAAATGAAAGTATGAAAGTAAATGAAAGTAGAGACATTAAATGAGCTTGAGAGAAAGGAAAGATAACCGGTTGGCCATAGCCGCGTTAGCTCCAACTCTTTTGCAGTGCAGATTGCGTGCGAGAAATATTTTCTATAAAATTCTATCTTAAATCTATTCCAAGGGATATCTGTTAACTCTACCTGCAAGGTATGACATAGCTCATGCCACCAATTCTGAGCATCTCCCTCCAACATATAAGTTACTATCTCCACCTACTGCACTTCAGGAACACGCTGAGTGTACAAAAACCTCTACACGTCTCGAAACCACTGATCGGGCTCCAAAGCGTTGACGTTTTTGTTAATCCAAGGTGGACCACTCTTAAGAAAGTCAGTAAGGGTCACAGACCTATAGTGTCGACCTATGTTACTTGTACCAGCACCAGAGTTTCCATCTCGACGTCCTTGAGCCGGTTCAACCACGGGATTTTCTCTCCGTGTACCTCACTCGGATCCGTGAGACGCCATTTGGTCCCTGTTTACACCAAACAATTGATAATAAGGTGATCAGTCTCAATATCTCAAGTTTAGTGCCTTAGAGCCACAAATGCATGCTTACGAAGTTTATGCTATGTATATCAGTCAGATATCCTAAATAGCACATAAACATGACTCAGAGTATGCTCAGAAGCTTAGTCAGTCCATCTCTTAGGCTCTGCAGGAACGAACTGCTCTGATACCATAACGTAAAACCCTACCACACAGAGTCTTATGCTTAAGTCATAAACTGAGGTGGCAAGGTATTACGACATCTAAAAGTAAAATTATATATATAATATAGATGGAAAATGTTTTATCTAGAAGCCTTTGAAGAAATGTTATTGAATGAAATACAAGCAGAACAACGCAACACTCACGATCGGATAGAAGTAGCAAGGTGGATAAGATTGAACGGAAAAGATAATATAAACATATAAGATCTAAGTTCCAAAAATGCAATTACCAAGCTCCAGGCTCAGCCTGCGAAGCAAAGACTGACCAGAGTATACATATACATATATATACACCCCAAAGTAACCCAAAACCGACAACCTGTTTCTCCGAGTCAACATCTAAGAGGGACAAACATAAAATACAAGGTGGAGAATCTATAAACATATATAAATATAAATAAAATACAATCCTAAATCCCAAGAGTTCTTTGCTTCCTTAGACTCTCCAGAATACATAGTGTGGTGCTTCTCATCCTGCATTTGAAAAATACAAATATCTGTATAGAATGAGAACCAGGAGTTCTCAGCATGGTAAAGGTGCCGCATACATAAGATATAAGGTCCCGGAAAAGCCAGAGGCATTCCTAGAACTCCAACACTTAGATTATAAAACTTAAAGATTTGAAACCGTAAACCATAAACAGGGTGGTTCTCTAAAGTTCTTAAACTTAACCAAACTCTAATTAAAATCCTCAATTCTCCGCCTTCCTCCAATCTTTCAAACTCCGGTAGAACCACGGACAAACAAACAAGCAAAGCAAGCACAGATAGAATACAGATACAACAGGTAACAATTTAGCAAGTAAGCAAAATAATCACATAGGCAAGCACAATTGATGCACAATCAAACATAATCATGCAAATGCATATGATAAATGTCTATCCTACTGGCCATGAGCTCACGTGTCGGTTAACTATCAGAATCCGACACACCCGGTAGCTAACCCGGATACTATCTCTCGACTACGCATCTCCAGAAGGCATAAAATTGGGGGATTAGTGTCCTACCACCTTCTCGTGGAGTCATGCACAGGGGAAAATAAATCGGGGGATTAGTGCCCTACCACCTTCTCCTGGAGGCATGCACCAGGGGAAAATAAATCGGGGGATTAGTGCCCTACCACCTTTCAGACACAGAGAGAAAGAATGTGAGGGAATACGTCAGGAGATTAGCACCCTACCACTTTCCTCACATCCCACAGAACACAGATCACAATAAGCGCGGGGAAAGAATCGAGGGATTAGCGCCCTACCGCCTTCCCCGCATCCAATATATCCATATCATCATCATTGTTCATTCATTCTCAAATTTGACATTATTACTCCTTTACATTCGTTCATAATCATCGCATAATCATTCATTATGGCCATGGCATCACATATACATCATATCTTTGCATGTTTCATACATAATTCGTCATTTTCTAAGCTTACTTCGTCCCCAAGCTACCTTTCCTTCCTAGCTTCATCTCATTACTAGGAATACCACTAAGGTCTAGGGGTTAAAATAGTAAAAATAGAGGTTTAGAGGAAATTAGGTTTTAAAACACAAAGTTCATTTTGCTTAAAACAGGGGTCACGCGTACGCGCATTTTTCCCTGCTCGCATACGCAAGCACCTTGCTCGCGTACGCAAGATGCCCAACCTGGAAGGGTTGGTCACGTCACGTGTAGTGGTCGTGTAATCAAGATATGCAGAGTGGCAAAAATGCTGAATGCTACAGAATTTCAATTTTGTACTCCGAACTTCCGACGCGCATAACTTTTTCGTTTTAAAATATATTTCATCCGTTCTTCGAACGGCATAAACTTTACGGACCCAATTTTCATATGAAACAAGTTTGAAAGAATTTGGGGGCTCTAGAAGCTGAGCTATAGCTCGCCAAAGTTTGACCAAAAATTAGTTTTTCACAAAAATTCATAAACCTCTATTTTCACCAAAGTCAAACTCAATACCAACACCCCCCTCATGCAAATAGCACCACAACATACCATTTACAGTACCACAATCTCCACATCCTACCACAATCAACCATACCTCAATATTACATAATCTCATACATAATTCCTCAATTAACCAATAAGATCATCAATAATTCATCACACACACACACACACACACACACACATATATATATATCATCATATAGTATTGAATTTTCATCACCATCATCAATTATTAAACCAATGCTCAACCTATTTTCATCATAAACAATAGTTACCAACAAATACTCAATCCATATCAATAATTATCATCAAAGGTACTAAGCATTTAACATACTCATCCATTCCAACCTATCCTATGGTCATCTAGCCTAAGTTTCCACAAAACATTATATATTAAATACGAGAAACCAAAACCATACCTTAGCCGATTTTCTGATAAACCCGAAATACCTCAAGCGTTCCTCGCACCCCAAGTTATCAACTTCGACTCTCAAAATTGATCTTAAGCTTCAACTTCCTCAAATAAGCTCCGATATCACAAGTTTTGACCTTCAATTAATTTCTCACCAACAATATTCAATATAAACCACATTTATCACTATAGTTAATCCCTAAACTCAAAATCTCAACAATTCCATAAGAGGTTTAGGGTTCTTACCTTACCCACAGCTCAAGTGAGCCACACCCAACAAAACCCGCAAGCTAATTCGAACCTAAACACCGAAATTAAACAATTTTCAACATAATTATTCATCAAATTCAAAATTGGGAAGGAAGAAATTGAGGAAGAAAATGTGACTTCCTTACCTTACCACGTACTGGGCTTTGTAGAGCTCGACGCTGCGGTTGCGTGGCCGTAAACAGTGCAGTTATCGGAGCTGGAGTAGGAAGATGTATCAAATTAAAGTTTGAGTGAAAGTTTGAGTTAGGGTTCATGGACTCCTTTCTCTCTTCAGCGTTCTTGCTGAATGAATGAGGAAGAAGGAGTTTTCATTTAGTATATAGGGCTGAGTGGGTTGGGCCAAATTCTTTAAAATTGGTGTCAAAATTCTTATTTTAATTAGCTCTACCTCATTAAACTATAAAATTCCATTTTCTAATTTCTTGGGTTAATAGTTAAGTTATTGGCTAATTATTTACTAATTTTACGGGTTTTATAATAGGACCGAAGCTAACTCGTCTGCCCAAGAGCCCTTCCTCTGATCCAAGCGTTTCTTCAGCCCATTCAGAATGACCTTGTTTGCCGCCTCGACTTGTCCATTGCTTTGGGAGTGTTCCACGAATGAGAACTTTTGTTTGATTCCAATGCCTGACAGGAACTCTCCGAATTTCTTGTCAAAAAACTGTGTTCTATTATCCAACACCATGCCTTCCAGAATTCCAAACCTCGCAATCACCTGTCTCCAAAGAAATTTTTGGCAGTTCGCAGATGATATGCTTGTCATAGGTTCAGCCTCCACTCATTTGGTGTAATAATCAATGGCTATAATTAGATACTTGACCTGTCCTGGGTCCAATGGGAAGGGGTCTAGCAGGTTGACTCCCCATTGGGAGAAGGGTCGTGGGGCCAAAACAGAACTTAGCGCTTCTACCAGTGTGTTGTAAAAGTTCACATTTTCTTGACACCTCCTGCACTTCTTAACGAACTCGTGAGAATCTATCATCATAGAAGGCCAATAGTAGCCAGCTCTAACGAGCTTCCGAGCTAAGAATTTTCCTCCAATGTGGTGTCCAAGCACCCCTCACGTACTTCTCTTAGGACGTAGTCTGTCAGACTGGGCCGCAGGCATTTCAACAAGGATTGGTTGAGCCCTCTCTTGTATAGCTGCCCTTGCACTATTGCGTATTTAGCAGCCTCTCTTCTCAAAACCTTGGCTTCTTTCTCGTTTTTCGGCAACTCCCCTTCCTCGAAAAACCATTGGATCGGGTTAATCCAAGAAGCAGGTTCCTCTTGACTTTGGGTTAAGCAAAGGGTCACCGATGGCTCCTTTACAAAGCCTTGGATGAGAGATCGGTTTTCCATTCCAGGCTTGATGCTCGCCAATTTTGACAAAAGATCTGCTCTAGCATTTCTCTCACTGGGTACCTGTTGGACCACTACCTCTTCAAAATCTTTGCACAATTGTTTGGTTTTTTCAAGATATTTTTGCAATAACGGGACTTGAGTTTGGTATGTCCCATTCACTTAGGCTGTCATGACCTGTGAGTCGCCGTTAACTTGAAGCTTTGCCGCCTCGACCTCCTTGGCTAGTATCAAGCCGCCGATCATGGCTTCAAATTCGGCTTGGTTGTTAGAGATGGGAAACTCAAATCTAATAGATTTCTTGTAAGTTATTCCTTCTGAGATTTTTGGAATAATCTCAACTCCTCTGAATGCTTGGTTAGAAGCTTCGTCTACATGGAGCATCCATCGTTTGCTTAGGACCTTGAAAGCATCTCTGGTCACGTCAACAAAGAAATCAACCATTGCTTGTGCTTTGATTACGTGACGGGGTTTGTGCTAGATATCATACTGAGACAGCTCTATTGCCCAGGTCATCATTCGCCTTGCTAGGTCAGGCTTCTGCAAGATTTGTCGGATCGCTTGGTCAGTGGTGCACGAAATTGTGATCCTTAACAATGGCGCCAAAAACTTGGTGCTCGGAACGTAATTCACACACTTTGTCACAACTTCGCACAAGTAACCAGCAAGTGCACTGGGTCGTCCAAGTAATAAACCTTACGTGAGTAAGGGTCGATCCCACGGAGATTGTCGGCTTGAAGCAAGCTATGGTCACCTTGTAAATATCAGTCAGGCAGATTCAGATGGTTATAGAGAATTGATAATCAAAACATAATTAAAATATAAACTAGGATAGAGATACTTATGTAATTCATTGGTGAGAATTTCAGATAAGCGTATAGAGATGCATTCGTTCTTCCTGAACCTCTACTTTCCTGCTGTCTTCATCCCATCATTCCTACTCCCTTCCATGGCAAACTTATGCAGGGCATCACCGTTGTCAATGGCTACATCCCGTCCTCTCAGTGAAAATGGTCCAAAATGTGTTGTCACCGCACGGCTATTCATCTGTCGGTTCTCGATCATACTGGAATAGGATTCAGTCATCCTTTTGCGTCTGTCACTACGCACAACACTCTTGAGTTTGAAGCTCGTCACAGCCATCCCTTCCCGGATCCTACTCGGAATGCCACAGACAAGGTTTAGACTTTTAGAATCTCAAGAACGGCCGCCAATAATTCTAGCCTATACCACGAAGACTCTGATCTCATGGAATGGAAGGCTCGGTTGTCAGGCGAGGCAACCATGCGTCATGAACCAGAAGGCTAAGAGATATGCACTTAAGCGATTACAAGTAGAACGGAGGTGGTTGTCAGGCACGCGTTCATGGGTGAGAATGGTGATGAGTGTCACGGATCATCACCTTCCTAAGGTTGAAGAACAAGTGTATATCTTAGATAAGAAATAGGCTTGAGTTGTGTAGAAAAACAATAGTACTTTGCATTAATTCATGAGGAACAGCAGAGCTCCACACCTTAATCTATGGTGTGTAGAAACTCTACCATTGAAAATACATAAGAACAAGGTCCAGGGATGGCCAAATGGCCAGCCTCCCCAAATGGCATATGAATTCGAAATTAAGGGAAAAGGACCCCCAGTACAATAGTAAAGAGTTCTATTTATGCTAAACTAGTTACTAGGGTTACAGAAATAGGTAAATGATGCAGAAATCCACTTCCGGGGCCCACTTGGTGTGTGCTTGGGCTGAGCATTGAAGCTTTCACGTGGAGAGGTCTTTCTTGGAGTTAAACGCCAGTTTATAACCTGTTTCTGGCGTTTAACTCCACTTTGCAACCTGTTTCTAGCGTTTGACTCCAGAATAGGGCCGGGAGCTTGCGTTTAACGCCAGTTTGCATCATCTAAACTCGGGAAAGTATGAACTATTATATATTGCTGGAAAGCTCTGGATGTCTACTTTCCAAAGCAATTAAGAGCGCATAATTTGGAGTTCTGTAGCTTCAAAAAATCTACTTTGAGTGCAGGGAGGTCAGAATCCAACAGCATCTGTAGTCCTTCTTCAACCTTTGAATCTGATTTTTGCTCAAGTCCCTCAATTTCAGCCAGAAATTATCTGAAATTATAGAAAAACACACAAACTCATAGTAAAGTCCAGAAATGTAAATTTTATTTAAAAACTAATAAAAATATATTAAAAACTAACTAAATAATACTAAAAACTATGTCAAAACAATGCCAAAAAGCGTATAAATTATCCGCTCATCACAACACCAAATTTAAATTGTTGCTTGTCCCCAAGCAACTGAAAATCAAATAGGATAAAAAGAAGAGAATATAATATAAATTCCAAAATATCAATGAAACTTAGCTCCAATCAGATGAGCGGGACTAGTAGCTTTTTGCCTCTTAAATAGTTTTGGCACCTCACTTTATCCATTGAAGTTCAGAATGATTGGCATCTATAGGAACTTAGAATTTAGATAGTGTTATTGATTCTCCTAGTTCAGTATGTTGATTCTTGAACACAGCTACTTTATGAGTCTTGGTCGTGGCCCTAAGCACTTTGTTTTCCAGTATTACCACCGGATACATAAATGCCACAGACATATAACTGGGTGAACCTTTTCAGATTGTGACTCAGCTTTGCTAAAGTCCCCAATTAGAGGTGTCCAGGGTTCTTAAGCACACTCTATTTTTGCTTTGGACCTCAAATTTAACCGCTCAGTCTCAAGCTTTTCACTTGACACCTTCACGCCACAAGCACATGGTTAGGGACAGCTTGGTTTAGTTGCTTAGGCAAGGATTTTATTCCTTTAGGCCCTCCTATCCACTTATGCTCAAAGCCTTGGATCCTTTTTATTACCCTTGCTTTTTGGTTTTAAAACCTATTGGCTTTTTCTGCTTGCTTTTTCTTTTTCTTTCTCTTTTTTTTTTCGCCATTTTTCTTTCTCTTTTTTTTTTCTGCAAGCTTTGTATTCACTGCTTTTTCTTGCTTCAAGAATCAATTTTATGATTTTTCAGATCTTCAAATAATATTTCTCCTTTTTCATCATTCTTTCAAGAGCCAACATATTTAACATTCATAAACCACAATTTCAAAAGACATATGCACTGTTCAAGCATTCATTCAGAAAACAAAAAGTATTGTCACCACATCAAAATAATTAAACATGTTTCAAGGATGAATTCCAAACCCTGTACTTCTTGTTCTTTTGTTTTTAGAACATTTTTTTTAAGAGAGGTGATGGATTCATAGGACACCATAGCTTTAAGACATAGACACTTAAACACTAAAGATCATGTAATAAAGACACAAACATCAACAAACATGAAGCATAGTAAATGAAAAACAAGAAGATAAGAACAAGGAGATTAAGGAACGGGTCCACCTTAGTGAGGGTGGCGTCTTCCTCTTCTTGAAGAACCAATGGTGCTCTTGAGCTCCTCTATGTCTCTTCCTTGTCTTTGTTGCTCCTCCCTAGTGATTTTGGTGCTCCTATCCTTAGTTGCTCCCAATAGTTGTGTGGAGAAAAATGTATCCCTTGAGGTATCTCAGGGATTTCTTGGTGAGGGAATTCCTCATGCTCTTGTTGAGGTCCACGAGTGGGCTTTCTTGTTGTGCAGTCAAATGCTTTACTACTGAGCTATAGACCCTTGAGATGAATCTCTCCATCTCCCATGACTCGAAGGTGGAAGCTTTTGTCTTCCCTTTCCTCTTTCTAGAGGTTTCTCCGGTCTTAGGTGCCATAAATGGTTATGGAAAAACAAAAAATAATGCTTTTACCACACCAAACTTAAAATGTTTGCTTGTCCCCGAGCAAAAGAAGAGGGAATGAAGGAGAAGAAGAAGAAGAATGGAGGAGAGGGAGAGAGGTGTGTATTCGGCCAAGGGTAAGAAGAAAGGGTTGTGTTGTGTGAAAATGAAGAAGGAATGAGTAGTTTATATAGGAGTGGGGAAGGTTTAGGATTCAGCCATCAGGGTTGGGTTTGGGAGGGAAAAGAGTTTGAATTTTGGAGGTAGGTGGGGTTTATGGGGAAGAGTGAATGGATGTGAGTGGTGAAGAGATGGTGGGGAAGAGTGAGTGAGGTGATTGGTGAAGGATATTTGGGAAAGAGAGTTATAAAAAGGTGTGAAGAGGAGAGAAGAAGTGGTGGGGATCCTGTGGGGTCCACAGATCCAGTGGGGCCAAGGACTTAACATCCCTGCTCCAATTAGGCGTGTAAAACGCCCTTGCTGTGCAATCCTGGCATTTAACGCCAGACTACTACTTGTTTCTGGCGTTAAACGCCTAAATGTAGCCTGTTTCTGGCATTTAACGCCAGGTAGATGCTTGTTTCTGGCGTTAAATGCTAGCTTGGTGCTTGTTTCTGGCGTTAAACGCCAGACAGATGCTTGTTTCTAGCGTTTAAACGCCAGAATGATCATCCTCCAGGGTGTGCTATTTTTAATGCTATTTTTCATTCTGTTTTTGATTTTTCAGTAGTTTTTGTGACTCCACATGATCATCAACCTAATAAAATACGAAATAACAAAAAGAAAATAAAATAGATATGATTAAATAACATTGGGTTGCCTCCCAACAAGCACTTCTTTAATGTCAATAGCTTGACAGTGAGCTCTCACGGAGCCTCACAGATAATCCGAGCAAGGTTGAAACCTCCCAACACCAAACTTAGAGTTTGAATGTGGGGGTTCAACACCAAACTTAGAGTTTGGTTGTGGCCTCCCAACACCAAACTTAGAGTTTGACTGTGGGGGCTTTGGTTGACTCTGCAATGAGAGAAGCATTTCATGCTTCCTTTCCATGGTTACAGAAGGAGATCCTTGAGTTTTAAATACAAGGTAGTCCTCATTCAGTTGAAGGATCAACTCTCCTCTGTCCACATCAATCACAGCTTTTGCTGTGCCTAGGAAGGGTCTTCCAAGGATGATGGATTCATCCTCATCCTTCCCAGTGTCTAGGATTATGAAATCAGCAGGGATGTAAAGGCCTTCAACCTTTACTAGCACGTCCTCTACTAGTCCATAAGCCTGTTTTCTTGAGTTGTCTACCATCTATAATGAGATTCTGGCAGCTTGTTTCTACCCCCCACAAAAGGTCAATAGGCTTCGATCTGAGGTTCAGACGTTTAGACAACAAGATGGTGAAACTCTCTACGAGGCATGGGAGAGATTCAAGGATTCAAAATTGTTTGCTCCAATGGCAGGGATTGAGATGCTTCTTCCATGTAAATTGGAATTTGGTGCAGTAAAGCCATCAAGCATCTTCCTTGCATTGTTATTATTTTCGGCCATGTCTCCTTCTTTTTCGAAAATTTCAGTCAGATTTTCTCCAGAGAGTTGTGCTTTAGCTTCCCTTAGCTTCCTCTTCAGAGTCCTTTTAGGTTCAGGATCGGCTTCAACAAGAATGTTCTTATCCTTGTTCCTGCTTATATGAAAAAGAAGATAACAGAAAATAATAGGGAACCTCTTTGCCACAATAGAGATGTTCCTTTATGTGAGTAGAAGAGAAGAATAAAAGAAGGGGAAGAGAAAAACTCAAACACAGAGAGAAAGATGGTGTTCGAATTTTGGGTGGAGGAGAAGTGTTAGTAGATGAATAAATAAATAAAAGGAAATGAGAGATGAGAAAATAATTCGAAAATTAAACAAAATAAAAATAATTTTTTTTAATTTAAAAATTAAAGTTAGAATTCGAAAATAAAAAAATTAAATTAAATTAAATTAAAATTTAAAACAATTAGTTAATTAAAAATTAATTTTGAAAAAGAGAGAAGGGATTTTCGAAAATTAGAGGGAGAGAGTTAGTTAGGTAGTTTTGAAAAAGCTAAGAATCAAACAAAAAGTTAAGTGGTTAATTGAAAAAGAATTGAAATTCAAATTTTGAAAAGATAAGAAGTTAGAAAAGATTTTGAAATTAATTTTGAAAAAGATGCGATTGAAATTTATTTTGAAAAAGATTTGAAAAAGAAATTTAAAAAGATTTGATTTTGAAAATTAAAGTTGATTACTTGACTAACAAGAAACAAAAAGATAGTATTTTAAAATTTAAAATTGAACCTTTCTTACTAGGCAAGTAACAAACTTAAAATTTTGAATCAATCACATTAATTATTAGCATTAATTTCGAAAATATGAAATAGAAATAAGAAAAAGATTTTGAAAATAAATTTTGAAATTTTTGAAAATATTAAGAAGAAAATTGAAAAAGATTTGATTTTTGAAAAAGATTTGAAAAAGATAGAATTTTTAAATTGAAAATTTGACTTGACTCATAAGAAACAAGTAAATTTTAAAATGTTTTGAAAAAGTCAACTCAAATTTTCAAAATTTATGAGTGAAACAAGGGAAAGATATTTTTTTTATTTTTGAATTTTTAATGATGAGAGAGAAAAACAATAAAAAGACTCAATGCGTGAAAGTTTTGGATCAAAACAAATGATGCATGCAAGAACATTATGAATGTCAAGATGAACACCAAGAATACTTTGAATGTCAAGATGAACACTAAGAACTTATTTTTGAAAATTTTGAAGAAAAGAAGAACATGCAAGACACCAAACTTAGAAACTTTTAGTTTTTAGATACTATGAATGCAAGAATGCATATGAAAAACAAGATGCAATACACAACAAGAAAATATGAAGATCAAACAAGAGGATTCATCAAGAACAACTTGAAGATCATGAAGAATGCAATGCATGAATTTTCGAAAAATGCAAGAAAGAAATAAACATGCAATTGACACCAAACTTAAAAATTGACTATAGATTCAAGCAAGAAACATCAAATTATTTTTGGTTTTATGATTTTATAAATTTTTTTTTTGGATTTTTCGAAAATTCTTTTGAAAAGGAAAATAAGGATTTCAAAATTTTTAATAGGAATTCCAGGAATCTTGCAATGTTAGTCTCAAACTCCGGTCTAGGAATTAGACATGGCTCACTAGCCAGCCAAGCTTTCAGTGAAAGCTCCGGTCCAAAATACTAGACATGGCCAATGGCCAGCCAAGCTTTAGCAGATACCAATCAGACATACAACAGCTGATACTTCATTCAACTTGCTTCTGTGCTGATGAGTGGAAGCCTCGGTCCAAAAGAGTTAGACATGGCTTTACAGCCAGCCAGGCTTCAACATGTTTCATGAAACTCTAGAATTCCTTCTTAAAAATTCTGAAGAACATAAATTAAAATATATATTTTTTTGAAAAAAATTTTTTCGAAAATAAAAGAATAAAAACAAAAAGCTTAAAATTAAAATAAAATTACCTAATCTGAGTAACAAGATGAACCGTCAGTTGTCCAAACTCGAACAATCCCCGGCAACGGCACCAAAAACTTGGTGCTCGGAATGTAATTCACACACTTTGTCAAAACTTCGCACAACTAACCAGCAAGTGCACTGGGTCGTCCAAGTAATAAACCTTACGTGAGTAAGGGTCGATCCCACGAAGATTGTCGGCTTGAAACAAGCTATGGTCACCTTGTAAATATCAGTCAGGCAGATTCAGATGGTTATAGAGAATTGATAATTAAAACATAATTAAAATATAAACTGGGATAGAGATACTTATGTAATTCATTAGTGAGAATTTCAGATAAGCGTATAGAGATGCTTTTGTTCTTCCTGAACCTCTGCTTTCCTGCTGTCTTCATCCCATCATTCCTACTCCCTTCCATGGCAAGCTTATGCAGGGCATCACCGTTGTCAATGGCTACATCCCGTCCTCTCAGTGAAAATGGTCCAAAATGTGCTGTCACCACACGGCTATTCATCTGTCGGTTCTCGATCATACTGGAATAGGATTCAGTCATCCTTTTTGCGTCTGTCACTACGCCCAGCACTCACGAGTTTGATGCTCGTCACAGCCATCCCTTCCCGGATCCTACTCGGAATACCACAAACAAGGTTTAGACTTTCCGGATCTCAAGAATAGTCGCCAATAATTCTAGCCTATACCACGAAGACTCTGATCTCATGGAATGGAAGGCTCAGTTGTCAAGCAAGGCAACCATGCGTCATGAACCAGAAGGCTAAGAGATATGCACTTAAGCGATTGCAAGTAGAACGGAGGTGGTTGTCAGGCACGCGTTCATGGGTGAGAATGGTGATGAGTATCACGGATCATCACCTTCCTCAGGTTGTAGAACAAGTGTATATCTTAGATAAGAAATAGGCTTGAGTTGAGTAGAAAAACAATAGTACTTTGCATTAATTCATAAGGAACAGTAGAGCTCCAGACCTTAATCTATGGTGTGTAGAAACTCTACCGTTGAAAATACATAAGAACAAGGTCCAGGCATGGCCGAATGGCCAGCCTCCCCAAATGTCATATGAATTCGAAATTAAGGGAAAAGGACCCCTAGTACAATAGTAAAGAGTTCTATTTATGCTAAACTAGTTACTAGGGTTACAGAAATAGGTAAATGATGCAGAAATCTACTTCCGGGGCCCACTTGGTGTGTGCTTGGGCTGAGCGTTGAAGCTTTCACGTGGAGAGGTCTTTCTTGGAGTTAAACGCTAGTTTATAACCTGTTTCTGGTGTTTTACTCCACTTTGCAACCTGTTTCTGGCGTTTGACTCCAGAATAGGGCAAGGAGCTGGCGTTGAATGCCAGTTTGCGTCATCTAAACTCGATCAAAGTATGGACTATTATATATTGCTGGAAAGCCCTGGATATCTACTTTCTAACGCAATTGAGAGTGCGTCATTTGGATTTCTATAGCTCCAGAAAATCCACTTTGAGTGCAGGGAGGTCAGAATCCAATAGCATCTGCAGTCCTTCTTCAACCTCTGAATCTGATTTTTGCTCAAGTCCATCAATTTCAGCCAGAAATTATCTAAAATCACAGAAAAACACACAAACTCATAGTAAAGTCCAGAAATGTGAATTTTATTTAAAAACTAATAAAAATATATTAAAAACTAACTAAATCATACTAAAAACTATATAAAAATAATGCCAAAAAGCGTATAAATTATCTGCTCATCAGTCGATTTGCAGAGTGACTGGGTGCCCATGAAAGTATTGCTTTAACCTCCGTAAGGAGACAACAAGGCAAAAGCTAATTTTTCTAGCCTTGTATATCTCAGCTCCGCTCCCTAGATCACCTTACTTATGAAATATACAAGCTATTGTTGCTTATTCTCTTCCTAGACCAAGGTAGCCACCATTGCCTCTTCCTTGACTGCTGATGATCTGATTGTTGTGATGGTATAGAATTTCTCAATTGAATGAATTCTCATTGCAAGTGTAGTTCTACACTAACAAACAATCCTCACATGCAAAAATTTTGGTTGTCACAAAGTACAAACCCCAAATAAGAATTAACCGAAGTATTTAGACTCCGGGTCGTCTCCCTAGGATTGCAATGAAGTGGTCAATTATTGGCTACAAAAATGCAAGGGGGTTTTGATTGATAAAGGGGCAAGAATTTAAATGTCAAGAAGAGTAAATCAAACAAGCAATTAAAGAAAGCAAGATAAAGGACTCTTGGCTAAGACTTAGGTAATCGAGATCACTATCCTTGTCAACAATTCAAATATTGATAATTATGCGGAACCGAACTCATTAGGTCTACTCACTAAAGCCTTAAGTACATAATGTCTACTCCTAGGCTTGGAGTATGTCAAATGGCTTGATCAACATCAATCCATAAGTCCCAGCCTTGCTACTAGTTGACTTAGTAGTGGGCTAGAGTCAATGGTTATCAAATTGATCCCCAAGGGTTCTAAAATTACCAATTCAACAAAGTCCAAGGATTCAAGATCACTCAATCCCCTTAGCCTAGGCCAAGGGTCAAGAGAACTACTCAAAAACTATAGGAAGCATTATATCAAACACCTAATGTGCAATAAAAGTAAACATCACAAATGCTAAAATTAAGGAGAACCATAACTATCGTAAGTAAGAACTCAACAATAGCAAGCAAGATCAACATAAAAGAAACATAGAAACATGAAATCTACATTAAAGGGAATTTTGACTCCACAATGTTCATCATCACAAAAGGAAGCAAAATGAGAAATTAACATTACAACTAAGAAAATCAAGATGTAGAAGTGAGAAATTGTAAAAGAACCAAGATGGAAGCAAGGAATTAAACATGGATCCAAGACATTCTAACCTAATCCTAACCTAATTCTAAAGAGAAGAGGGAGCTTCTCTCTCTAGAAAACTAACTAAAGGCTCATGTTGACTAACTAATTGCTCCCCCTTTGCTTGGACTTCAATTCTACATGAAATACACTCAGAAACAAGTTGGATTTGGGCCTGGGCAGCTCAGAAATCGCCCCCAGCATTTTGCCTTTAAGTGGGCCACGTGAGAGTATCGGCGCGTGCGCGCCACGTGTGCGTGCGCGTCAATTGGCTATTTCTTCACCCGCGCGGACGCGTCATGTACGCGTGCGCGTCTCTATGTGAATCCACTTTTGCGCGTGCGCGCCTTGTACGCGTGCGCGTCCATTGGTGCATTCCCAATCTTTGTTTCTTCATGCATTCTCCTCTTTGTATGCTTTTCTCCTCATTTCTTCCATCCAATACTTGCCTTATGAAACTGAAATCACTCAACAAACACATCAAGGCATCGAATGGAATTAAAGTGAGTTAAAATCACCAATTTAAGGGCCTAAAAAGCATGTTTTACACTTAAGCACAATTCAAGGGAGAATTACAGAACCATGCTATTTCATTGAATAAATGTGAGAAAGAGTGGTAAAATCCCCTAAAATAAGCACAAGATAAACCACGAAATCGGGGTCTATCAAATCTCCCCACACTTAAACTAAGCATGTCCTCATGCTAAAATCAAGAAAGAAGCAAAGGGTATTAACATTTATTCAATACAAGCTAACTAAATACAATCTATCTATATGCAACCTATTTACATGAATGCAATGGCTCAATCAAAATAAATCAATCTCCAAAAATACACATGCAAGCACAAGGGGCAAAGGCATTAACAAGCAAAGCAAACCACAATTGGATTGAATCATTGAAAGATTTTACAAACTTGTAAGAAAAGATGATCATGGGTGGAAACGAGTAATTGAGCGATCAAACCCTCGCCGGATGTGTATCTGCTCCAGGCACTCAGGTGTATGGGGTTGATTCACTCAATTCTCTCCTAATCATGCTTTCCAAGATTTATTTTTCATCTAACAATCAACAATTACTTTATGCATGCATACAAATATCATGAGGACTTTCCCATAGGTTGTAATGGGGCTAGGGTCAAGGTAGGATGCATATGGTCAAGTGAGTTTGAGATTTAGATCTTTTGATTAACTTAAACTTCCCACCTAACCTATGACAACCTATACAATTCTAAACAAACCTAACTACCCATTCTTCACTTTTTCACACACTCATGCATTCTCTTTTTGATCACCACCCATACGCATTGACTTTATTGAACTTTAAACTTTGGGACATTTTGTTCCCTTTTTATTGTAATTTAAAATTTTTTTTCAAACTAAAATATATACAAGAATATCAGTGCATATGGTTTACATATGATTAAAACATAAGTATTTACCCAATTCCCAAGATTTTTCAACAAAAACATAAACACACCTTTATCTCTACCCAATGTACCCAACTTTCCTACAATCAAATGATAAGCACTCTTACTAGCCTAAGCTAATCAAAGATCCAAACAAGGGACATTTATTATTTTTTACTTAGGTTTGTAATGTGCTATAATTAAGAACAAATGGGTTAAGCATAGGCTCAAAATTGGCTAGCAATGGAAGATAAAAGGTTAGCTAATTGGGTAAGTGAGCTATTTGAACAACGGCCTCAATCATACAAATGCATGTATACACAAAATAATGGACATAAAGAATTAAACAAATCAATGATTACACTTATAGGAAGAGAATAATGCACACAAGAATGAAAATAAGTGGTTATATGATGTAACCACACAATTAGGCTCAAAACTCACATGCTTGTGTTCCTTGCTCAAAATATGATCCACAAAGTGTATAATTCAAGCAAGTCCTAAAAAAAAAAATTTCAACCAATTGGGGTGGTGTCCTAAAAATGGATTTCTTGGAAATTTTCATCATAATGACTAAGCTTATTCTAATGCAAGGTTGTGATTTAGAAAATTTTAAAAATTTTCCCTAGTTTACCCTCTTTTCACTCAAAAAAAAAAAATTTGATACAAAAAGGGTCAACTGGGTTTTAACAATCCAAAATATTTTTCTAATCACAATCAAGAGCTAAGATGCAATATTCCTATATATATATAATAAAAGTGTGCATCAACCAAAATAAGGGTATCCACAATAGCAAATATGTACAGTAATTCCAAAATGATCTCAAAGATAAAGTGCAAGGATAAAATAAAGTAGCAGAAACTAGAAATAGATGTTTAAAATTCACCACATAAATGCTATTCACCGGTCACGAACGGTGACCTTCCCATACTTTAGGATGAAGCATCGTCCTCAATGCTACTGCTGAAGCTTGAGATAGGGGTCAACAATCGTGCCGGGCTGTGGTACTGGCTCAGGCTGTGGATCCTCAGGAGGCTGTTGAACCTCTGTGGTGGCCTGTGTCTCTGGTGGTGCCTCCTGCTAAGTCGGCTCCTCAACATGCTCCTCCTCCTGATCCTGCTCGTCAGAGGCTGGAGAGTCTGGAAGTGGAGGTAGCTCGATGCCCTATGATATGAACACCTGGTCTATGCGGTCAAGACCTCGCAGGATACGACGCTCGCTGCGCTCCATGAAGCGAAATAAGCGCTGCACCAACATGTATGTCGGCTCAGGTGCAGGAGGTGGTGGCAAGGATGTTGCGGCTGGTGAAGACGATGCGGGTCCTGTTGTTGCTGCTGATGATGAGGGCTGAGCTGCCTCCACCACTACTCTGGCTCGAGAACGGCGTTTGGGTGGAGGCTTCTCGTGCACCCACCCACCCCATAGAATAGTAACCTCCTTGTCGTCATCATTTGGGGGTGGTGATGTCACATCATCGTCCTCCCATGGGACATCAGCCAGCTCAATCATACTAGTGACCAAGGTAGGAAATTGTAGGAGGCCACGGATACGTGCACGCCACATACTCTGCCTAATCAACCGGGGGAAGTCTACCTCTTTCCCCTCCATCACACACCCAATCAGAACCAGCATATCCATCGGAATCTCTGAGAAGTGAGCGGTGGGTAGGACATAATGGGCGAATATATGCTGCCAAGTCCTAGCCTCTCTCGACAGATAGGCGAATAGCATCCCCTTGGGCTTCTTGTTCCCAGAATCGATCACCCAAGGGGCGTCAGGTATGGCAATCACGCGCTTAAGCGCCTCATAGTCAAATGTCATGCAGTGGATGGCTACCTCTGCCTGCTGATAAGCGCAAGTGCCATCAGTGCGAGGTCGGCAAAGCAATGCCTCCCCAATGGTAGCCTCAGTGATCAAGATCTCTCTACCCTCAGCTGGACTGAATCAAGAGTGGCACGAAATAAGTTGCAGTAGAATTCTCTCACCCATGAAATATTTATCCTCCCTAAATCTCTGTCAACAAAGTCCAATCCCAACTCCAGAATGCGGGTGTTTATGGCGCGTCTCACATCATTGGGGAGGACCAGCTTCTTTTTAATGTTCTGGTTTGTCTTCCGGAATTTAGGGAAGCGAAGCTCACAGTAGAGGTTGGGGAATTTGATTGGGTCGGTGGATGGGAGCAGCTGATTTTCTTTGTCCACTTCATTCAGGGGATTCTTAGCATAATTAGCATAGGGAGAAGGGGTACAGTTTTAGAGCACTTTCTCTTCTTTGAGGTGGTAGCAATGGCTTTCCCTTTGTCTGACATCCTAAAAAACAGATGTAGCATGATATAAGCAGCTAGCCAAGCAAATGTAAAGCACTCAAAGTAAGGCATACTCATGAAGTGAGTGAAGAAAACAGAATGCTTGAAATGCAAGTAACAAAATTCAGAATTCAATTCAAGTTACAAATAAAGAATTCAAACCACAATTGCACAATGCTTATTTATTGAGCCTAAGAAATGCCATATCCAAAAGAATGATTAAAGGAGTTATGTTCAAAACAAAAGGAAGAAATCAGTTGGTTAATCAAGTTAGAGTTAGAAATTAGTTCAAAAATCAGTGATATGACAATTATCGGCTCAATTAAAAGAAGTGTACAAAACAGGGGTGCAAGCATACCCACAACCATGAAATGCATATAGTCATTGATGATGAAATATGATATTGCCAAAAAGCAACCAATTATGAAAACAAGTTATCAATCAATGTGAAAATCACTAGAATTGTATGAATTGGTGTTGGTAAAATTAAAACTTCAATGAACAATGCACATAAATGAAATTCAAACACCAAATTTCAATGAGGCATGAAGGTCACAAGGTTGAGATAAGAGTTGAAAATTTATGCACCATGTGACTGAAGGTAATTTGGGTATAGAGAAAATGAGTCACATTAGCCACATAGGTGGAAGAAATCATCAACCTTGTGAAAGCAAGCAAATGGGGCTCAATTTCAAATGAAAACCAAGTTTATGGTCAATCTGAAAATTTACTCAAACTATTCAATGCATAGAAGTAAATCAACATTGTAAACAAGCAAAGAATATAATAAGCATGACCAAAACTTGCAAACACGCCCTTGAAGAGTTTCCAAAACCATTTAGAAAACAAAATTCTATTGACACAGAATTCCGTCGAATAGAAGTTTGTTGCATCAATTAAACAATGTTATTTCACGAAATATGGTTAGAAAAAATCCGACAGCATTTCAACAGTAAATTGGCCATTTCTCAAATTCAAACAATAAATTCAGGTTCCATATGAATGCATTACAATCAAAGACAAAAGCCAGAAGTGACTTCATATGAAAGAGGCATGTAAGCCAATAGGCAGCAACAAACAGCAATAAGCAATTTAGACCAAATCAGCCAGCAACAAATACCATTTTTGCTTTGGACAATGAACAAAAATACTGGCTTAAAATACAGCACCAAATATGCCCAATGAACAGAGATAATGAATTTAGGCAGCATGCTATTTGTTGAATTCAAATTGCAAATAGCATTCCAAGACAATAATCATTCCACTTGTAAGCAGCGTGAATTCAAACAATTAAGCATGATTGGATCCAACAATGAAGTGCAAATTTAATCAGGAATTCAGCCAACAGTGTCAGCAAAAGCAAATAATCAGGCAGCAGTATTCTTTTCTTTTATTGGACAATAACAGAAAATAATGGCCTGAAAACATAGCACCAAAACAGCACAAGGAACAACAGTAATTGCTTCAGTCAGCATTCCTTTCATTGAATTCAATAATCAATCACAAGTGGGCAGCATCAAGAGATCAAATGAGCACAGAACAAATCACTGAAACAAAACAATTCCAAACAGCAGCATAAATTCAAACAAGCCTAAATCCACTACTCAGCCCAGATTCTCTAACCACCTAATCAAACTAAACTAACTAGACTAATCTAACTAAGCAAGCTAAACAGAATAAGCTGAACCAGATTAATCAAACAAAAATAAAATGAAAAATGAGAAGAAAGGAAACCTAGGAAGTAGGGGGGTTGGAACAGAGGAAGGAAAGGTGGAGGGAGGGAAGTGAACCAGCCAGAGCAGGGCGGCGGTCTGGTGGTAAAGTGGAATGTGCGCCGGCGACAATGGAGGTCGCGGCGGTGCTTGTGGCGGTGCCGGGGTGCTGTGAGAACGGGTGAGAGAGAGAGACAGGGCCAAGGAGTGAGAATAGAGAGAGGGTTGAAAGAGTGAAGGATGAGGAGAGGGGGTGTGTGTGCAGTGACGGTGGGTTGCAGACAGTGGAGTTGGAGGTTTGGAAATGGAGGAGAAGAGAAAATGGAACGTTGGAGAAGAAGAGAGGGTTGGGGTGCGACTACGCTAGGGCTTTCGCGTCCCTGGTTAAATGATATTTTTGAATCCATGCGTGCGCTGGTGCACGAAATCACAATCACACTTTTGCAATTCCGCACAACTAACCAGCAAGAGCATTGGGTCATCCAAGTAATACCTTACGTGAGTAAGGGTCGATCCCACGGAGATTGTCAGCTTGAAGCAAGCTATGGTTATTCTGTAACTCTTAGTCAGGAAATTAGTAATAAAAATGATTGGATTTATGAAGTGTAAATAACATAAAATAAATACTTGTATTCAGTAATGGAGAACAGGTTGAGGTTCTGGAGATGCTCTGTCTTCTGAATCTCAGCTTTCCTACTGTCTTCTTGTTCACGCACGCAGGTCTCCTTCCATGGCAAGCTGTATGTTGGTGGATCACCGTTGTCAATGGCTACCATCCGTCCTCTCAGTGAAAATGGTCCAAGTGCGCTGTCACCGCATGGCTAATCATCTGTCGGTTCTCACTCATGTTGGAATAGAATCCATTGATTCTTTTGCGGTTGTCACTACGCCCAACACTCGCGAGTTTGAAGCTCGTCACAGTCATCCCTTTCCAGATCCTACTCGGAATACCACAGACAAGGTTTAGACTTTCTGGATCTCAGGAATGGCCGCCAATAATTCTAGCCTATACCACGAAGACTCTAATCATGGACCAGGAGGCTAAGAGATACACACTCAAGCTAGTACAGATAGAACGGAGGTGGTTGTCAGGCACGCATTCATAGGTGAGAATGATGATGAGTGTCATGGATCATCACATTCATCAAGGTGAAGTGCGAGTGAATATCTTAGAATAAAAACAAGTGTGATTGAATGAAAAACAGTAGTAATTGCATTAATTCATCGAAACACAGCAGAGCTCCTCACCCCCAACCATGGGGTTTAGAGACTCATGCCATCAGAAATACAACATGAAGTGTAAAAAATCATGAGGTACATAGTAAGTCTCTAAAAGTTATTTTTATACCAAACTAGTAGCTAGGGTTATAGAAAATAAGTAACTAAGTGCAGATAGTGCAGAAATCCACTTCCGGGGCCCACTTGGTGTGTGCTTGGACTGAGCATTGAGCTTTACACGTGTAGAGGCTTCTCTTGGAGTTAAATGCCAGGTTGCAACCAGTTTGTGGCGTTTAACTCTGGTTTGTAACCTGTTTCTGGCGTTTAACTTCAGAATAGGACAGGAAGTTGGCATTTGAACGCCAGTTTGCATCGTCAAAACCCGATAAAAGTATAGACTATTATATATTGCTGAAAATCCCTGGATGTCTACTTTCCAACGCAATTGATAGAGCACCAATTGGGTTTCTGTAGCTCCAGAAAATCCATTTCGAGTGCAGGGAGGTCAGAATCCAACAGCATCTGCAGTCCTTTTTCAGCCTCTGAATCAGATTTTTGCTCAGGTCCCTCAATTTCGGCCAGAAAATACCTAAAATCATAGAAAAACACACAAACTCATAGTAAAGTCCAGAAATGTGAATTTTGCATAAAAACTAATAAAAATATAGTAAAAACTAACTAAATCATTCTAAAAACTACCTAAAAACAATGCCAAAAAGCGTATAAATTGTCCGCTCATCACAACACCAAACTTAAATTGTTGCTTGTCCCCAAGCAACTGAAAATCAAATAGGATAAAAAAAAGAGAATATACTATAAATTCCAAAATATCAATGAAACTTAGCTCTAATTAGATGAGCGGGACTAGTAGATTTTTGCCTCTGAACAGTTTTGGCATCTCACTTTATCCTTTGAAGTTCAAAATGGTTGGCATCTATAGGAACTCAGAATCCAGATAGTGTTTTTGATTCTCCTAGTTCAGTATGTTGATTCTTGAATACAACTACTTTATGAGTCTTGGCCGTGGCCCTGCTTTGGATCACGACTTTAACTGCTCAGTCTCAAGCTTTTCACTTGACACCTTCACGCCACAAGCACATGGTTAGGGACAGATTGGTTTAGCCGCTTAGGCCAGGATTTTATTCATGTGGGCCCTCCTATCCACTGATGCTCAAAGCCTTGGATCCTTTTTACCCTTGCCTTTTGGTTTAAAGGGTTACTGGCTTTTTGCTCTTGCCTTTTGGTTTAAAGAGCTCTTGGCTTTTTCTGCTTGCTTTTTTTTTCGCCATTTTTTTCGCAAGCCTTTGCTTTTCACTGCTTTTTCTTGCTTCAAGAATCAATTTTATGATTTTTCAGATTATCAAATAACATTTCTCCTTTTTCATCATTCTTTCAAGAGCCAACAATTTTAACATTCATAAACAACAAATTCAAAAGACATATGCACTGTTTAAGCATTCATTCAGAGAAACAAAAAGTATTGTCACCATATCAAAATAATTAAACTAATTTCAAGGATGAATTCGAAATATTGTACTTGTTCTTTTGTGATTAAAAACATTTTTCATTTAAGAAAGGTGATGGATTCATAGGACATTCATAGCTTTAAGGCATAGACACTAGACACTAATGATCATGTAAGAAAGACACAAACATAAATAAACATAAAGCATAGAGAACGAAAATAGAAAAAATAAATAGACAAGGAGATTAAGGAACGGGTCCACCTTAGTAAGGATGGCGTCTTCTTCCTCTTGAAGAACCAATGGTGCTCTTGAGCTCCTCTATGTCTCTTCCTTGCCTTTGTTGCTCCTTCCTCATAGCTCTTTGATCTTCTCTAATCTCATGGATGGTGCCATATGGTTATGGAAAATTAAAAAATGGGGCTTTTTCCACACCAAACTTAAAATATTTGCTCGTCCTCGAGCAAAAGAAGAAAGAAAGGAGGAGATAGAGATGTGTGGTGGGTTCGGCCAAGGGAGGGGTTTATGATGGATGGATGTAAGTGGTGAAGAGAGTATGGAAAATAGGGTGGGGTAGATGGGGATCCTGTGGAGTCCACAGATCCTGAGGGGTCAAGGACTTAGCATCCCTGCTCCATTGAGGCGTGCAAAACGCCCTTAGAGTGCAATCCTGGCATTTAACGCCAGACTGCTGCTTGTTTCTGGCGTTAAACGCCAGCTTTTCCCACTTTCTTGGCGTTGAACACAAAGGTGCTTGTTTCTGGCGTTAAACACCAAGCTGTAGCCTATTTCTGGCGTTTAACGCTAGCTTGATGCTTCTTTCTGGCATTAAACGCCAGTATGATGCTTCTTACTGGCGTTTAAATGCCAATAAGTCTGTCCTCCAGGGTGTGCTATTTTTGATGCTGTTTTCGATTCTGCTTTAATTCTGCAGCTGTTTTTATGACTCCACATGATCATCAACCTAAAGAAAACATAAAATAACAATGGAAAATAAAATGAAAAAGTAATTAACATAGATAAATAAGATTGGGTTGCCTCCCAATAAGCGCTTCTTTACTGTCAATAGCTTGACATTACTGAGCCTTATAGTTTGCAGTGTCTGTAAACCACGGAGCTTCCTGAATAGCAAACAATTGCTCAAACAGAAAGATTTCAGAGATCTCAGTAAGAGGGAGGGACGCTCTTGCTACTGGTTCTATCCGGGACAGGTGATCAGCTACTTGATTCTCTGTCCCTTTTCTGTCTCTTATTTTTATATCAAACTCTTGCAGAAGCAACACCCATCTTATGAGTCTGGATTTTGAATCCTGCTTTGTGAGGAGATATTTTGGAGCAGCATGGTCAGTGTACACAATCACTTTTGATCCCACTAAATAAGATCTGAACTTGTCAATGGCATAAACCACTACGAGCAACTCCTTTTCTGTGGTTGTGTAATTCTTTTGTGCGTCATTCAAACACGGCTAGCATAGTAAATGACGTGCAGAAACTTGTTATGCCTCTGTCCCAATACTGCACCAATGACATGGTCACTGGCATCACACATTAGTTTGAATGGTAATGTCCAGTCTGGTGCAGAAATGACAGGTGTTGTGACCAACTTAGCCTTCAGAGTCTCAAACGCCTACAAACACCCTGTGTCAAAGACAAATGGTATGTCAGTAGCTAGCAGATTGCTCAGAGATTTTGTGATTTTTGAAAAATCCTTTATAAACCTCCTATAGAATCCTGCATGTCCCAGAAAGCTTCTGATTGCCTTAACATTGGTGGGTGGTGGTAATTTTTCAATTACCTCTACCTTAGTTTGATCCACCTCTATTCCCTTGTTCGAAATTTTATGCCCAAGGACAATTCCTTCAATCACCATAAAGTGATATTTTTCCCAATTTAAAATCAGGTTAGTCTCATGACATCTTTTCAGAACAAGTACTAGATGGTTAAGACAGGAGCTAAATGAGTCTCCAAATACTGAGAAGTCATCCATGAAGACTTCCAAAAATTTCTCTACCATATCAGAGAAGATAGAGATCATGCACCTCTGAAAGGTTGCAGGTGCATTGCACAGACCAAAAGGCATTCTTCTGTATGCAAATACTCCAGATGGACATGTGAATGCTGTTTTCTCTTGGTCCTGAGGATCTACTGCAATTTGGTTGTAACTTGAATAGCCATCCAAAAAGCAGTAGTTTTCATGACCTGCTAGTCTCTCTAGCATCTGGTCTATGAATGGTAAAGAAAAATGATCCTTCCTGGTAGCTGTATTGAGCCTTCTGTAGTCAATACACATACGCCACCCTGTAACTGTTCCTGTAGGAACCAGTTCATTCTTTTCATTATAAACCACTGTCATTCCTCCCTTCTTAGGGACAACATGGACAGGGCTCACCCAGGGGCTATCAGAAATAGGATAGATAATCACAGCCTCTAGTAACTTAGTGACCTCTTTCTGCACCACCTCCTTCATGGCGGGATTTAGCCGCCTCTTCTCAGTCATATTGACCTCTTCCACTAGGGAGTCAATAATATCAACGCTCAGGCAGTCTTCTGATGTGTCTAGATGCTGCATAGCTTTGACAACATTCAACTTAAACTCATCCTCATTGACTCTCAGGGTTATCTCCTCTTTTTGGACGTCAATGAGGGTTCGTCCAGTTGCTAGGAATGGTCTTCCTAGAATGAGAGTTGCACTCTTGTGCTCCTACATTTCCAGCACTACAAAGTTAGTAGGGAAGGCAAATGGCCCAACCTTGACAATCATGTCCTCAATTATGCCTGATGGGTATTTAATGGAGCCATCAGCAAGTTGAAGACAGATCTGGGTTGGTTTGACCTCTTCAGTCAAGCCAAGCTTTCTGATAGTGGATGCATGGATTAGGTTGATACTTGTCCCAAGATCACATAGAGCTGTCTTGGTACAAGCACCCTCTAATGTGCATGGTATCATAAAGCTTCCGGGATCCTTAAGCTTTTCTGGTAAGCTTGTTAGGATGACTGCACTGCATTCTTCAGTGAGAAAAACTTTTTCTGTTTCTCTCCAATCCTTCTTATGACTTAAGATCTCTTACATGAACTTAGCATAAGAGGGTATTTGCTCAAGTGCCTCTGCAAACGGAATCTTTATTTCAAGAGTCCTAAGATAGTCTGCAAAGCAGGAAAATTGTTTATCCTGTTCCACTTGGTGGAGTTTCTGAGGATAAGGCATTTTGGCTTTATATTCTTCAACCTTAGTTGCTGCAGGTTTATTTCCTACAGAGGCAAGTTGAGAAGCCCTCTTGAGGGAGTTATTATCAGCACTTACAGGTGTCTGATCCCTCACTGGCATTTGAACGCCAGAACTGGACATGGATTGGGCGTTTAACGCCAGATTCCTACCCTTTTCTGGCGTTTGAATGCCAGAACTGGACATGGATTGGGAGTTTAACGCCAGTTTTTCACCCGTTTCTGGCGTTTGATCGCCAGACTTATTCCTCTCTGGGCTCTTACTGTCCTCAGAGGGATTTTGGGTAGCAGGTTGTTCATCCTCTGTCAGCTATTCCTTTCTTGGCTTTCTGCTACTTTGAGTTGAGATATTTAATGTTTTCCACTTCTTAGTTGAACTGCTTGGTACTCCTCTGTTATCTGTTTTGATAACTGTTATTTTGTCTGATTCAATTATGATTCCATATCCTTGTTAGAATTTTTGGTTTCTTGTAGCATCTCCTTAAATTCTGCTAACTGCCTTGTTATAGAGGATAGTTGCTGATTGAGTTCAGCAACTTGTTCCTGAGGACTAAAGTCAGTTGATACTGCCTTAGCTTCTTCTTTCATGGAGGACTCATCACTTATGTACAGATGCTGATTCCTGGCAACTATATTAATGAGCTCTTGAGCCTCTTCAATAGTCTTTCTCATGTGTATAAATCCACCAGTTGAGTGGTCTAGAGATGTCTGAGCTTTTTCTGTAGGCCCATAGTAGAAGATGTCTAATTGTACCCACTCTAAAAACATTTCAGAGGGGCATTTTCTTAGCATCCCTCTGTACCTCTCCCAAGCGTTATAAAGGGATTCATCATCCTCTTGTTTAAAGCATTAGATGTCCAGCCTTAGCTGTGTTATCCTTTTTGGAGGGAAATATGGATTCAGGAATTTGTCTGATAACTGTTTTCATGTTCTTATGCTTGCTGTAGGTTGGTTATTTAACCACCTCTTAACTTGATCTTTTACAGCAAATGGAAACAGTAATAATCTTTAGACATCCTGATCTACTTCCTTGTCACGTACTGTGTCAGCAATTTGCAAGAACTGTGCTAGAAACTCAGTAGGTTCTTCTTGTGGAAGACCGAAATACTGGCAATTTTGCTGCACCATGACAATGAGCTGAGGATTTAGCTCAAAACTGCTTGCTTTGATGGGAGGTATATAGATGCTACTCCCATATGCAGCAGTAATGGGGTTAGCATATGACCCCAGAGTCCTTTTAGACTGTTCATTTCCACTTAAGTCCATGATGGAGAGAAGGAAATTGATATGAATTGCAAATAAAATATATTTTTATTTTTTATTTTATAAAAAAAATGAATAAATAAGTAAAAAAAATAAAATAAAGTAATTAGAAATTAAATATAGATTTCGAAAAGTAAGAAAAATAAAATTGAAAACTAAAATAATTACTTAATTAAGAAGATTTGAAAAACTTTGGATATGATTTTTGAAAAAGATTTTGAATTTTGAAATTTCAAAACTAAGATAAGATAGAATAAAAAATTTTAAAATAAAAAAAATCTGAATTTTTAAAGGAAAATTCAAAAATTAATTAAAATAAAGAGAAAAGATATATTTGAATTTAATGAAGAAAGAGAAAAACAGTAAAAATAATACCAAACTTAAATTTTTAGATCAAAACAAAGGAAACAAATAGGAAAACTTTGAATATCACAATGAACGCTAAGAACAACTTTTGAAAAATTTTTAAGAAAACAGAAACACAAAGGACACCAAACTTAAAATATGAAACTAAACTCAAACAGAAAAACTCAATTATTAGTTTTTTTAAAAATTTTCGAAAAAAATTGAAAAAGAAAATAAGGATTTTTGAAAAGAATTTCAACCAAAAACAATAATAGAAGACTCTAAACCAAAAAGAAAAATTTTTCCTAATCTAAGCAACAAAATAAACCGTCAGTTGTCCAAACTCGAACAATCCCTGGCAACGGCGCCAAAAACTTGGTGCACGAAATCACAATCATACTTTTGCAATTCCGCACAACTAACCAGCAAGTGCATTGGGTCGTCTAAGTAATACCTTACGTGAGTAAGGGTTGATCTCACGGAGATTGTCGGCTTGAAGCAAGCTATGGTTATTCTGTAACTCTTAGTTAGGAAATTAGTAATAAAAATGATTGGATTTATGAAGAGTAAATAACATAAAATAAATACTTGTATTCAGTAATGGAGAACAGGTTGAGGTTCTGGAGATGCTCTGTCTTCTGAATCTCTGCTTTCCTACTGTCTTCTTCTTCACACACGCAGGTCTTCTTCCATGGCAAGCTATATGTTGGTGGATCACCATTGTCAATGGCTACCATCCATCCTCTCAGTGAAAATGGTCCAAGTGTGCTATCACCGCACGGCTAATCATCTGTCGGTTCTCACTCATGTTGGAATAGAATCCACTAATTCTTTTGCGGCTGTCACTACGCCCAACACTCGCGAGTTTGAAGCTCGTCACAGTCATCCCTTCCCAGATCCTACTCGGAATACCACAGACAAGGTTTAGACTTTCCGGATCTCAGGAATGGCCGCCAATAATTCTAGCCTATACCACGAAGACTCTGATCATGGACCAGGTGGCTAAGAGATATACACTCAAGCTAGTGCAGATAGAACGAAGGTGGTTGTCAGGCACGCGTTCATAGGTGAGAATAATGATGAGTGTCACAGATAATCACATTCATCAGGGTGAAGTGCGAGTGAATATCTTAGAATAGAAACAAGCGTGATTGAATGAAAAACAGTAGTAATTGCATTAATTCATCGAAACACAGCAGAGCTCCTCACCCCCAACCATAGGGTTTAGAGACTCATGCCGTCAGAAATATAACGTGAAGTTTAAAAAATCATGAGATACATAGTAAGTCTCTAAAAGTTGTTTTTATACTAAACTAGTAGCTAGGGTTACAGAAAATAAGTAACTAAGTGCAGATAGTGCAGAAATCCACTTATGGGGCCCACTTGGTGTGTGCTTGGGCTGAGCATTGAGCTTTACACGTGTAGAGGCTTCTCTTGGAGTTAAACGCTAGGTTGTAACCTGTTTGTGGCGTTTAACTCTGGTTTGTAACCTGTTTCTGGCGTTTAACTTCAGAATAAGGCAGGAAGTTGGCGTTTGAACGCCAGTTTGCGTCGTCAAAACCCGGAAAAATTATGGACTATTATATATTGCTGAAAAGCCCTGGATATCTACTTTCCAACGCAATTAAGAGCGCGCCAATTGGGTCTCTGTAGCTCCAGAAAATCCATTTCGAGTGTAGGGAGGTCAGAATCCAACAGCATCCGCAGTCCTTTTTCAGCCTCTGAATTAGATTTTTGCTCAGGTCCCTCAATTTCAGCCAGAAAATATTTGAAATCATAGAAAAACACAAAAACTCATAGTAAAGTCGAAAAATGTGAATTTCGCATAAAAACTAATAAAAACATAGTAAAAACTAACTAAATCATACAAAAAACTACCTAAAAACAATGCCAAAAAGCGTATAAATTGTCCGCTCATCATGCACGCACCGTACGCGTCCACGTGGGTGAGAAACTAAGGAACTGGCGCGGAGGCGTCATATGCGCTCGCACATAGAAGAGTAAATTGAGAATGGGTGCGGACGCGTAAGATGCGCGTCCGCGCGGGTGAGCTGGGCCAGAGGCACAAAAGGTGCCCAGAGTTGGCATAAATCTCGGGTCTTTTGGCCTGGGTGATGCAAAAACGCATCGACGCATGCGCGGACTGTGTGCTTGCGTGTGGATGGGTTGATTAATGGTGGGACGGAGGCGCCAGGTGCGCCTACGCGTGGGTAGGGCAATGCAGAAGGGACGCGGACGCGTACATCGTGCGGCCGCGTGGGTTAGGGCACAGAGTTAGCCCAAAAGTGGCACAACTCTCTGGTCCTTAGCCCAGAAAGCGCGAAACCTACAGCCGGCGTGCGCGCGCACTGTGCGCTCCTGCGTAGCTTTTCTTTTTTCTTTTCTCTTTTTTTTTAAAAGCACCAAGAAGAGCTCATAATCCTCCTAGCATTCTCTAAGACTCAAAAACCAGCTAAGGTGCAAAACCAACCATATTTTTGAATTTTTGGGAATTTTCAAATAAATTGAGGAAACTCGCAATCCAAGCAAAAACTCAAGTTTAAAGAATCATCCCTAATTAAGGCACATAATGTATAAACACCTTGGCAAGCAAAACAAAATATACTACGAAGTAAGGGAATTATATACTCTGGAACCCAATTCATTCATTCATTATATCTATAAGAGAATGGAAAGAGTTTACCATGGTGGGGTGTCTCACACCAAACACTTTTAGTTTAAGTCCTTAAGTTGGAAATTTGGGAGGCTCCTTGTCAAGGTGGCTTATGCTTGTATCCATCCTTAAACCTCCAAGAGTGCTTGTCCTTCAATCGGACGTCAGATGTTCTAACCATCTTCACCAAGCGTTGGCGAGGTTCTCTCCAAGATATGAGCTTGGTGCACAAAATTATGATCATCAATGGCGCCAACAACTTGGTGCACACAATTGTAATCTCAACTCTTTTTCACAACTCCGCACAACTAACCAGCAAGTGTACTGGGTCGTCCAAGTAATAAACATTACGTGAGTAAGGGTCGATCCCACAGAGATTTTCGGCTTGAAGCAAGCTATGGTCATCTTGTAAATCTTAGTCAGGCGGATTCAAATGGTTATGAAAGTTTAAGATAATAAAAAGATGAAGAAAATATAAAATAAGATAGAGATACTTATGTAATTCATTGGTGAGAATTTCAGATAAGCGTATGAAGATGCTTTGTTCCTCCTGAACTTCTACTTTCCTATTGTCTTCATCCAATCATTCATACTCATTTCCATGGCAAGTTTTATGTTGGGTTTCACCATTGTCAATGGCTACCTCTGGCCTCTCAGTGAAAATGGTCCAAATGCGCTGTCACCGCACGGCTAATCATCTGTCGGTTCTTGATCATGTTGGAATAGGATCCATTGATCCTTTTGTGTCTGTCACTACGCCCAACACTCGCGAGTTTGAAGCTCGTCACAGTCATCCCTTCCCAGATCCTACTCAGAATACCACAGACAAGGTTTAGACTTTCCGGATCTATGTGAGTATTTGCAAACTATCTTGTTTATATTCTTTCATTCTACACATTTTTTAAGGTGTTATAATACACAATTTGAGAGAGCAATATCAATTGGTTCAATAGTGCTAAACTTGTAATCATACACTCTTCTAGAGAGTACTCATTTCATCTCAACAATTCTTTGAGAATTGTTTTCTTGTAACACTTTGTAAATTGGAGTGTGATCTCCAAGGTTGAGTCAAGAGTTATAAACACTATAGTCGGTAAGGATACCAAAGAGGTATACTAAGTACTCAAGGCAAATCTTAGAGAAGGTATCTTTAAGTGGAGTGGGTTAGTATACGAGTGGTGATCATATACCGTGAGGTGTTAGAAACTAAGGACTCGGATTGTAAAAGGTTTTGCGCGAGCACCTTGAAGCTTGGCAATAGTGGAACTTCTCAATAGCGATTGAGAAAGAAAGTGGACGTAGGACAAGGATTGTGCCGAACCACTCTAAATAGCGTTTGCATCTCTCCAAACTCATCTCTTCTATATTATTGTCTTTTACCTTTGAGCAAATAAATTGTGATCGAAAAGTAGCTTCGTAAGTACTTAAGGAATAGCTTAAGTCCGATTGGTGAAAAGCTTGATCAATTTATTTGAGTTGGTGTCTATTGGAAAGTAAAAGCTCCTTATAAATGCTTAGCAATTGAGTTAAGCTCTTGGAAAAATACTAGTACAATAACACTTTTGTATATTGTCTTTAACTTTCGCAAAAAGATTCATTGTTGTTGCAATACTCAATTCACCCCCCCCTCTTGAGTAATTGTGCATAGGTTCTACAAATGCTACCAATTGATTCTCGCCTATACCACGAAGACTCTGATCTCATGGAATGGAAGGCTCGGTTGTCAGGCGAGGTAACCATGCATCATGAACCAGGAGGCTAAGAGATACACACTCAATCGAAGGTAGAACGGAGGTGGTTGTTAGGCATGCGTTCATAGGTGAGAATGATATTGAGTGTCACGGATCATCACATTCATCAGATTGAAGTGCAAGTGAATATCTTGGAATAAGAATAAGCTTGAATTGAATAGAAAAACAATAGTACTTTGCATTAATTCATGAAGAACAGCAGAGCTCCACACCTTAATCTATGGTGTGTAGAAACTCCACCGTTGAAAATACAAAAGTGATAATAGTTTTCATTGGCTTCGACCTCAGAGAGGGAACCAGAAGAACCAAGATGAAAAGTATCCAAAGAATGAAAAAATATATCAAGTATCATAGCAAAAGGTCCTATTTATAGAGAACTAGTAGCCTAGGGTTACAGAAATAAGTAATTAATGCAGAAATCTTCTTCCGGGCCCACTTGGTGTGTGCTTGGGCTGAGCATTGAAGCTTTCACATGTAGAGACTTTTTTTGGAGTTAAACGCCAGCTTTTGTGCCAGTTTGGGTGTTTAACTCCAGCTTTTATTCCAGTTCTGGCGTTTTGACGCCAAAATTTTTATGCTATACTTGGAACGCCAGTTTGGACCATCAAATCTCAGATAAAGTATGGACTATTATATATTGCTGGAAAGCCCAGGATGTCTACTTTCCAACGCAATTAAGAGCGCACCAATGGGGCTTCTGTAGCTCCAGAAAATCCACTTCGAGTGCAGGGGGGTCAGAATCCAACCGCCTCTGCAGTCCTTTTTCAGCCTCTGAATAAGATTTTTGCTCAGGTCCCTCAATTTCCGCCAGAAAATACCTGAAATCACAGAAAAATACAGAAACTCATAGTAAAGTCCAGAAATGTGATTTTTATTTAAAAACTAATAAAAATGTAATAAAAACTAACTAAAACATACTAAAAACACACTAAAAATAATGCCAAAAAGCGTATAAATTATCCGCTCATCAGAGCTCCCAAAATTGATTTTCATGGAGTGATCTAGGATCCCATATCTTATCTTTGCACTCGTCTTCTAGTTGATCGCCTTGATTCTGTCCGGGTGACAAGAAAGCTGAATTCTCATGAAAGCACCAAGCTATCCTCTTAGACCCATTTAGTTGAGCATTACACCAATCCATACTCTTCAATTTTGAGTTTCCAACCATAACGAGTCTATATTTACAACGCCAACCACTAAACATCTTCCTCTTTCGCTTAATTCCACAAAGCGCCCTAAGTTGGCCATCCGTTTCAAGCAAACCATATTCAAGTGGGGGAATAAAGCTGAGAGTTAGAAGTTTTACCCACTCAAACGAAGGATTGGATGACAACCTAGGTGGAGAAGTTCCCAAAGATCTTGATAAAGCATGCTCTACTCCCGTCCACCCTCTTCCAGAGGTTTCCACCACTTGGCAAGAATTTTCAAGTTCCTCCTCTTGCCAACTTTCCTCAAGATTACATTCTTCTTCACCAATTTCTTCTATCTCTTCCCCATCACTCTCATCATAGATAGGAGGCCTAGTGAAGTCCACCTCATCGTCAAGTTTAAGCATTTTGGGAAGGGACTCTTCAAATTTGAAAAGGTCATATGTTGATGCGGAATCATCATAGATAGGAAGGCTTGTTGCTTGGGACACTTCTTCCAGTTCTTCTCTCACAATAGGTCTTGGAGGTTGCACATTCTCCTCAACATTGCATTCTAGTCCACCGGGAGAAGGTTCAACAAGATCGTCAAGGGGATTGATCAATGTGGGCAAAAAATCATTAGTGATGGAATGCACTTCTCGATCAATTTCCTTTAACTTTCTGTCTACTTCCGCAACATTACTTTCCTCTTTAACACCTCTTCCAAACTCCTTGGAAGAGGGCTCTTCAACTTGAGATTCCTTTATGTGCTCAACATATCCTAAACATCCACCCACTATGCTAGCCATCATTGTTCTTAGCTCCTTAAACTTATTTTCATCTTCCTCTTGTCGCCTTGAGATACGAGATTCAAGATCTCTCAGTTCTAACATGAAGGTCTCATCGGGAGGTGGTGGTGAAAGGGAGGGTTCATTGTTTGAGGGAAGATTGTTGTAATTGGAAGGTGGTTCATATTGGTGAAATTCTTGAGGTGGTGTGTGTGGAATTTGTGGTTCTTGGAAGTATTGGTATTGGGATGGTGGTGGTTCTAGATGTGACTCATATGGTGGTTGGTATGGTGGGTATGGGTTATGGTCATATGGAGTTGATTGATGGTGAGAGGCATATGAGTATGGTGTAGGACTATATTGAGGAGGGGGTTCATTTGCATATGATGATTGTGGTTGACAACCACAATGAGGGTCATCACACACATTGGGTTGGTATGCATTAGGATTAGAATTATACCCATAAGAATTCGGAGGAGGTTGTTGCCAAGAAGGTTGTCCATGAGCTTGGGGTTCCTCCCATCCTTGATTTCCAAATCCTTGATGCATATCCTCATTGAAGCTTCCATTTCCTACAACATAGTTTAAACTACACTCATAGCCAAAAGAATGAGAATTCATAGTGAAAGAGAAAATAAAAACAAAGACTAATAAGAACAAGAGAGCAAAATTCTACACTAGCAAAAACTAACAAACAAACCAAAAAATCAAGCTATTCACAATATATACTGGTGCACGAAATTGTGATTACACTTTTCACAACTCTGCACAACTAACCAGCAAGTGTACTGGGTCGTCCAAGTAATACCTTACGTGAGTAAGGGTTGATCCCACAGAGATTGTCGGCTTGAAGCAATCTATGGTTATTTTGTAAATCTCAGTCAGGAGATTAATGATAATAGTGGTTATATTTATGAAAATAAATAACATGAAATAAACAGTACTTGTGATTCAGTAATGGGAAACAGGTTGAGGTTCCGGAGATGCTCTGTCATCTGAATTTCTGCTTTCCTACTATCTTCTTCTCCAAACACGCACAGCTTTTTCCATGGCAGGCTGTATGATCCTCTCGGATGAAAAATACCAGGCGCTGTCACCGCACGGCTAATCATCTGTCGGTTCCCACTAGCATCGGAATAGGACCCTTGTCCTTTTGCACACTGTCACTGCACCCAACATTCGCAGGTTTGAAGCTCGTCACAATCATCCTCTTCCAGATCCTACTCGGAATACCACAGACAAGATTTAGACTTTTCGGATCCCAGGAATGCTGCCAATTGATTCTAGCCTATACCACGAAGGTTCTAACCTCCAGACTCGGTCCGAGGATCAGAAACCCAAGAGATACGCATTCAAGCTGTCGCCCAATGACTACGTTGAGCTCAAATAGAACGGGAGTGGTTGTCAGGCATGTGTTCATAGATTTGAGAATAATGATGAGTGTCACGGATCATCATCTTCTCCGGATTGAAGTACGAATGAGTATCTTAGAATAGAATCAAGCTTGATTGAATAGAAAACAGTAGTAATTGCATTAATGCATTGAAACACAGCAAAGCTCCTCACCCCCACCTATGGGGTTTAGAGACTCATGCCGTCAAAGGTACAATATGAAATGTAAAAATTGTCATGAGGTACAAACTGAATCTCTAAAAGTAGTTTTTATACTAGACTAGTAACTTAGGTTTACAGAAAATGAGTAACTAAGTGCAGATGGTGCAGAAATCCACTTCCGGGGCCCACTTGGTGTGTGCTTGGGCTGAGCATTGAAGCTTTTTCGTGCTTAGGCTGTTCCTGGAGTTAAACGCCAGCTTTGGTGCCAGTTTGGGCGTTTTACGCCAAAAATTTTAGGATGACTTTAAACACCAGTTTGGGCCATCAAATCTCGGACAAAGTATGGACTATTATATATTGCTGGAAAGCCCAGGATGTGTACTTTCGAACGCAATTGAGAACGCACTTATTGGGTTTCTGTAGCTCCCGAAAATCCATTTCGAGTGCAGGGAGGTCAGAATCCAACAGCATCTGCAGTCCTTTTTCAGCCTCTGAATCAGATTTTTGCTCAGGTCCCTCAATTTCAGCAAGAAAATACCTGAAATCACAGAAAAATACACAAACTCATAGTAAAGTCCAGAAATGTGATTTTTGCATAAAAACTAATAAAATATAATAAAAAATAATTAAAACATACTAAAAACTATATGAAAACAATGCCAAAATGGGTATAAATTATCCGCTCATCATATACAATAGCCAATAACATAGCACCATTGCGTATTCCCGGCAACGGAGCCATTTTGATGATCTAATTGTTGTGATGGTATAGAATTTCTCAATTGAATGAATTCTCGTTGTAAGTATAGTTCTAAACCAACAAACAATCCTCACATGCAATAATTTTGGTTGTCACAAAGTACAAACCCCAAATAAGAATTAACCGAAGTATTTAGACTTCGGGTCGTCTCCCTAGGATTGCAATGAAGTTGTCAATTATTGGCTACGAAAATGCAAGGGGGTTTTGATTGGTAAAGGGGCAAGAATTTAAAATGTCAAGAAGAGTAAATCAAACAAGCAATTAAAGAAAGCAAGATAAAGGACTCTTGGCTAAGACTTAGGTAATCGAGATCGCTATCCTTGTCAATAATTCAAACATTGATAACTATGCGGAACCGAGCTCATTAAGTCTATTCACTAAAGCCTTAAGTACGTAATGTCTACTCCTAGGCTTGGAGTACGTCAAATGGCTTGATCAACATCAATCCATAAGTCCCAGCCTAGCTACTAGTTGACTTAGTAGTGGGCTAGAGTCAATGGTTATCAAATTGATCCCCAAGGGTTCTAAAATTATCAATTCAACAAAGCCCAAGGATTCAAGATCACTCAATCTCTTTAGCCTAGGCCAAGGGTCAAGAGAACTACTCAAAAACTATAGGAAGCATTATATCATACACCTAATGTGCAATAAAAGTAAACATCACAAAATGCTAAAATTAAGGAGAACCATAACTATCGTAAGCAAGAACTCAAGAATAGCAAGCAAGATCAACATAAAAGAAACATAGAAACATGAAATCTGCATTAAAGGGAATTTTGACTCCACAATGTTCATCATCACAAAAGGAAGCAAAATGAGAAATTAACATTACAACTAAGAAAATCAAGATGTAGAAGTGAGAAATTGTAAAAGAACCAAGATGGAAGCAAGGAATTAAACATGGATCCAAGACATTCTAACCTAATCCTAACCTAATTCTTGAGAGAAGAGGGAGCTTCTCTCTCTAGAGAACTAACTAAAGGCTCATGTTGACTAACTAATTGCTCCCCCTTTGCTTGGACTTCAATTCTGCATGAAATACACTCAGAAACAAGTTGGATTTGGGCCTGGGCAGCTTAGAAATCGCCCCCAGCATTTTGCCTTTAAGTGGGCCATGTGAGAGTATCGGTGCGTGCGTGCCATGTGTGCGTGCGCGTCGATTGGCTATTTCTTCACCCGCGCGGATGCCTCATGCACGCGTGCACGTCTCTATGTGAATCCGCTTTTGCGCGCGCGCCTTGTACGTGTGCGCATCCATTGGTGCATTCCCAATCTTTATTTCTTCATGCATTCTCCTCTTTGAATGCTTTTCTCCTCATTTCTTCCATCCAATACTTGCCTTATGAACCTGAAATCATTCAACAAACACATCAAGGCATCGAATGGAATTAAAGTGAGTTAAAATCACCAATTTAAGGGCCTAAAAAGCATGTTTTTACACTTAAGCACAATTCAAGGGAGAATTATAAAACCATGCTATTTCATTGAACAAATGTGGGAAAGAGTGGTAAAATCCCCTAAAATAAGCACAAGATAAACTACAAAATCGGGGTTTATCAATTGTCAGGTGCAGGTATAAGGTTTTCCCTTCTTTTGGTTTCCCAAGATTCGGTGGCTCCAACAAGATTTTCTTGAAGTGGTTGAAAGCTTCTTCGCAGGATGGGGTCCATTCGAAGGCTATCCCCTTCTTCATCAAGTTAAAGAAAGGTAGCTTTGGCTGCCAAGGCTCCAAGGAAGCGAGATAGGGTTGTCAACCTCCCTGCTAGCCTTTGTACGTTCTTCGGGTATCTAGCACTCGTCATGCAAAGAATGGCTTCATACTTATTCGAGTTGGCTTGTACTCCTCTCTATGTGATCATAAATCCAAGGAATTTCCCCGCTTCCATGGCAAACGCGCACTTCTTGGGGTTCAGCCTCATGTTGTGCCTTCAGAGCGAGTCAAAAATGACTTTCAGGTAAGTTATTAGGTTGCTTGGTTCAGCCATCTTCACCAACATGTCATCTATATAGACCGCTACCGACTTGCCAATATGGTCCCTAAAGACCTTGTTTATCAGCCTTTGGTACGTCTCCCTCGTGTTTTTCAGCCTAAACGACATGGCCTTATAACAGTAAGTCCACCCTGGCGTTATAAACATCATCTTATCCTCGTTAGGATGATGCATCAGGATCTGGTTATATCCCGAATATGCATCCATAAGGCTTAAAAATCTGTAGCCTACTACTACGTCTACCAAGGCATCAATGTTGGGAAGAGAAAACAAGTTCTTAGGACATGCCTTGTTGAGATATGAGTAATCAACACACATCCTCCACTTTCCGTTCACCTTTTTCACAAGTACTACATTTGATAGCCATGTGGAGTAGTCAAGTTCTCTAATGAAGCCAACCTCCAATATGCTAGCCAGACCTGGCTACCTCATCAGCTTTCTCTGATAACATCTTTTGTCTTTACTACGCAACTGGCTGTGCCTCTGGCTTCACGGCCAGGTGATGTGACATAAATCCAGGGTCTATCCTTGGCATGTTGGAGGAGTCCAGGCGAAGAGATATCCATTAGCTCTAATAACATCAATTAAAGGTTCTTTTAACTTATCCTTTGTATCCTTTACCCAGAATTTCTCCAGGTCACCTTGTGGTTTAGGCCTCGGGTGCTCATCAACCCTTGCGTTGAGATCCGCCAAGAACACCCCAGCTGCCTCCGTTGATTTCTTCCTCAATATTAAGCTGGAATTGTCACAAGCAACTGCCATTTCCATGTCTTCCCAAATCAATCCCACCAATTCGTCATCCGCCACGAACTTTATTGTCAGAAACTTTATGCAAATAACAGCCAACAGTTAATTAATCATCCTTTTCCAAGGATGACGTTATATGCCATAGAGTCCCTGAAGACCACAAACTCGGCCAGTACAAACTTCATTCTTGCCCCAGAACTTATTCAGATCGGTAGGATGACAGCGCCATCAGGATTGATGTAGTTGTAACCCAACCTTATGACCCCGTGATGGTGGTCCTTAAGGTCACTCTCTTTGAGTCCCAGGGCATCGAACACATTTGGGAGCATGATGTTCGAATCGGCCCCTGTATCCCCGATAATTCATTTGACCAAACCAGTCTTAATCCTCGCCGTGATCACCATTGGCGGGTCTCTTGAAAGGTAGTCACACCAGTGGTCCCCAGGGCAAAACGATATCTCAGGGATCTCTTTGGGAGGGATCTTGTGGTTTCTCGAAGATACGGCCAGCACCTTGGCGTCTTTCTTTACTGCAGATCTTGACTTAGGTGGGGGCATTTCTTCCGACAACCCTATTTACTACCACCATTGGGGTTGTTCCAGGTTCTCTGGGGGACCTTGTCTTGGCTTCACAGCTTGACCTCGGTCTTCATCAGAATGTTCACTCTCCCTCCTCCTTGGTTCTCGGATGAATTGTGGGAACTCGCTTAGCTTTCCTTCTCGGATGGCCTGCTCTAGTGCATCTTTCAAATCGAAACTATCTTGTGTCTTGTACTCGAAGCCTTTGTAATAATCACAGTAAAGATTCATGTTCCCCCAGATCCTATCTTCAACTACCTTGGTTTGGCCAGGATACCCTTCTTTGTAATATACTGGTAGACTTCTACTATGGGAGCAGTGAAAGAGCGGAAGATTGATGGTTTAGAGGTCATAGTAAACTCTCGTTGTAAGTATAGTTACTAAACCAAGCAATCAACATTTCTTGCAAACGTTTTAGTTGTCACAAGTAACAAACCCCTAAATAAATTGATAACCAAAGTATTTAAAACTCGGGTCATCTTCTCAAGGAACTACAGGGAAGTATGTTCTTATTATTGGTTATGGAGATTGTAAATTGGGGTTTTGAGAGTGAGGAGGGAATGATTTAATTAGCAATTAATGTAAATGAAGAACAAGCAATTTAAAGGGGCAAGTAAAATAAACAAATGACTGTAAATAAACTTTTGGCAAGGTATGAGAAATTAGAGGTCCTATCCTAGCTATCCTTATCAATGATGATGAGAATTGAATCTTAATTCCACTTTGTTAACCTTTACTAAGATAAAGGAAGGTCAATGGATTAATTGGTTTGATCTTCGAATCCTAATTATTTCCTAAGAAAAGATTGGGATTATTGAAGTTCAGTTTAATTAACAAAGATAACAATTATCAATCATGTTTGAGTTTGATAACTCCCGAGTTACTGATTTCTTAACCAAGACCAAAAGAAGAAAAATAAATCTACTGGAATAAAAATGTCTTCAGATGGGAATAACAATAATGTAAATAAGAGAAAGCAATATTAAACTGAAATACCTCAAATAACATTAATTTAAAAGAGTAATCTGTAACATGAATGTACATTAAGCCAAATAGGTAACATAACTAATATAAGCATTGAAGTATCTGAAAGTAAGAGATAAATATAAAGTAAAAGAACATTGAACCTGGGATCGAGAGTCACTCCTAAAACTAAGAGAAATCCTAAATCCTAATCCTAAGAGAGAGGAGAGAATCTCCCTTTCTAAACTAAATCTAAATCATGAAAACTAAACTAAAGTCGTCTCTCTGAATGGATGAATTTTCCCACTTCATAACCTCTGGTCTATGCCTTCTGGACTTGGATTTGGGCCAAAAAGGGCTTCAGAATTCGCTGGGAGCATTTTCTGCAATTTTTGGTGCGTGGTCTCTGTCACGCGTCCGCGTGGGTCACGCGGTCGCGTCATTCGGAGTTTTCCTTGTCACGCGGTCGCGTCAGTCATGCGGCCGCGTCGCTGCTTCTTTGCGCTTGGCATGCATCCGTGTCGCCCATGAGATCGCGTGGATGCCAGTTTCTTCACAAACTCTGTTTTATGCTTTCCTTCCATTTTTTTATGTTTTCTTTCCATCCTTTAAGTCATTCCTGCCTTAGAAGATCTGAAACTACTCAACACACTAATCACGGCATCGAATGGAAATAAAGGTAATTAAAATAATTAATTTTAAAGCATAGGAAACATGTTTTTCACATACATCACATAATGAGGAAGGAAAAGTAAAACCATGCAATTAATATGAATAAGTGGGTGAAGGTTTGAATAAATCACTCAGATTAAGCACAAAATATATCATAAAATATGGGTTTATCAACCTCCCCACACTTAAACAATAGCATGTCCTCATGCTAAATCCAAGATAAAGAGTAAGGTAAGGTTAAAGTGGTGTAATCTCATGCAATGCAATCTATTCTAAATGCAACTACCTAGATGAATGATGCATCATGCAATTCTAAAATTTTTTTTCTTATTCACTTGTATATAAAGCTTGCATGTAGTTGAATTAATTCACATTCTCAAGGAGTCATATATATATATATATATATAGCCAAACCTTAGATAGTGATAAAGTGCCTTTCCAATTGAGATGGGAGAGAAAAACATTTTATAAACTTGCAAGACAATTAATAATTCAAACAGAGATATATGTCAATGAGCTATTGAACCCTCACTGGATTTTGTGTTTACTCTCTAGTCACTCAGTGTTTATTGGGTTAATCACTCTATTCTTCTTTTTATTCTTACTTTCTATAACTTTGTTCTTCATCTAACCAATCAACAATTATAGAATATAGACATACCAAAAATCATGAGGTCTTTAGTTAAGGTTGTAATGGGGCCAAGGGAAAGGTAAGGGTATATGTATAAGGCTAAGTGAGCTAATAAGTGAATCCTTAATTAGTCTAAGATCTCACCTAACATATATACTTTGTAAAGCAAAGCTTCTTTACCTATTTCCCATATTTTCCCACTTTGATGTTGCATGTTTATGTTTCAATGTTTATTTTTATCCCATGTGCATTGCTTTATTTGGGGAATTCTTTTGTGTCCCATTTAATTAAATACTGAAAATTAAATTTTTTTTAATACACATGATAATTTAATTATTTTGATTTTACATGAGCATGCTTCCCAAAACTCTTTATTTTGAATTATTTTACTCTTTTCAACTTTTCTACCCTTTTGTTTTTATCATCCATGTTCCCAATAAGTTTTTCCACATTTAAACCATACATACTTCCTATCTTAAGCTAACCAAGGATTCAACTTGGGATTTTTTATTTTATTTTTCTGCTTAAGGCTAGTAATGTGGTTTATGAAAAAAAAGGGATTTAAAGGCTCAAGGGGGCTAACAAGGGTGATGTGAAAGGTAGGTTATTTTGGGATAAGTGAGCTAAAATCAAATAATGGCCTCAATCACTCTCTTGGTATGTATTTCTATTCTATAATTGGACATATAGATTAAAACAAAGTAAAGAACACCAGAATACAAAAGAAGGGTGGAACACACAGGAATAAAATATTATGGTTTGAATGTAACCATACAATTAACCTCAAAACTCACAGGCTGTGTGTTCTCTAGCTCAAAAATCATTTATCACTTATGTATGTCATGCAGGTTTAGTTAAAAATTCCCATTATTCTCAATGTAAAACTTATATTGAATGGCTTTAAAGTTCTAGTGTTTCTCCTTGATGAAATGTTGTTAACTAACTAATATATAATGCTATATATACAAGTTGTGTGGATTGTTTCTATTGTGTTCAAGTTCCTAGTTTACTTCCTTTTTTATATTTTTCAATTTGAACTAAGCTATCTTATGCTAAAAAGGGTAAACTATACTAGTTAATCCACAATTTCTATAACTAATAAGTTAGAATTGCTACTAAAACTAAATGGCTAAAATATGAACTAGAGTGCAACATAGAATAAATACATAAAAATAGTAATGAAAGGGAAGAGTGCCTCGGACGTGGACCCTGGCCATATAGTATCGGATAAAGCGTGGCAGGTACAGGTCCTTACCCTCCATCACACACCATATGAGGGTGATCATAGCGGCTGGTATCTCAGTCTCGTGAGTACTCGGCATAATGAAGTTGCTAAGTATCTAATGCCATAGCTGAGCCTCACTATTCAGGTAAATACGCTTGATTCCCTTTGGCATGGTGGTGTTCTGACCCATAATCCAAGGAACGGTCGGGTCAAGGGCTATCCGGGCCTTTACTGCATCCTAATCAAATCGCAAGAAGCGTATATCCTCCTCAGCTTTCTGATAACCATCCAGCTGATCAGTTTTAGCCAAAAGCTTCAGAACTTCTTCAATGGCCTCTTCAGTGACCAGAATCTTCTTTCCTCTAAGGTTCACTGCATCTAGGGAAGTTTTGAAGTAATTGTAGTAGAATTCCCTAACCCAAGATGCATTGACCTCAGTCAGGGGTCTTTCTAGGAAGAACCAGCCTCTTTGTTTGATTTGCTTAGATGTGTATTGCTGGAGTTCTTTTGGGATCCTCAGAGTCCTCTCCAGGTATAGGTTCCTGGAGGCTGCAAACATCGGATACCTCAGCTCACAGTATCGGTTTGCAAACTTTACTGGATCAGTGGCAGGGATAAGCTGGTCGGCCTTCTCCTGCGGGGTAAAGTCTTTCTCCCGCAAAGAGGCATGATGCATGAGATCTATGATAGACATAGAGGCTTCTCCTCTTTTCCGTTTGCCAGTTGTTGCCTTTCCTTTCCCTTTTCTGTGGGAGTCCGACATCCTGAAAAATAGAATTCAAGGATATAATAAAAACAGAAAAACAAGGAGGCAATTAACAAAAGAAGCACATAGTGGCAAAGGAGCAGGAGAGTAATGAATATGAGCTAAGTAAATGTGCATTAAGGATTGAATAGGAGTTAAAAGTTCGAAAAGAAGAAATCACAATCTAAAATGTAATTGAATTCATGTTAAATAGAAAAATTAACATCATGCCATGGTTAGTATGTTAAAAGAAAGTGAAAAAAAATCAGAAGAGAAGTTTTCAAAGGTTAGGTTGGTTAGAATTGAAAAAGAGTTAGGAGGTTAACATTCGTGAGGCAGTAAAAAACGGGTTAAAGTAAGTGGCATAATGAAAATATTCCAAGTAACAAGTATTCACAGTTAGAAGCTATAAGTAACTCATATCCAAATAAGGAAAACAGGTTGATGATGATTCAAATAGATATAAAAATAGCAAAAATTAGAATCAAACATCAAAAATGCAAATTATGAACCAGGAAATCAAAAAGGATAAGAAAGCATGCCCTGGCAGTCATGAATTGGTTTGGTTAAAGCAGAGAAAAGCAGAGTTCAAAATGCCAAAACCAAAACATGAATGAAAACATTTTACAGAAATTTGGGCAGCATTCCGGCTAAAATTGGATTGTCTCGGAAAATAAATAGCAATCAAATAGTTCATATGAATCAAAATGAAAGCTGCAATTACATATAAGGAATATAAACATGAAAATGCAGTGTACAGAGCAGCAAGAAACAAGAAAGTACAGCATATGAACATTACAATCATCACAGCAACAGCAGAATAAAACAAAAAACACGAACAACGCAATGGGGGTGGGTGGCGGCGGGGTCTGGGTGGTCGGCGGCGTCTGGCGGTGGCGGTGATGGTGGCTGGGTGGTGGTTGGGGGTTGGAGAAGAAGAGAGGAAGTGGAGGGGTTTGGGGGGGGGGGGGGGCGCGACTGGTAGGGTTCGCATCACTGGGGGTTATAATTTGAATCCACGCGATCGCGTGGATGACGCGATCACGTGGAGGGCAAAAAGAGTAAATGACGCGATCGCCTGGGGCATGCGATCGCGTCGCTGGAATTTGTGCTAAACGCACGAATCCAGCGTCGTTTCAGCGTAACTCTCAGTCTCCTTTGGGTTGTTTGTGCAATCCATGCGACGCGGTTGCGTCGCTCACGCGGTCGTGTGGGATTGGTATTGTGCAAGTGATGCGATCGCGTGAGTGACGCGATCGCGTGAGTGACACGATCGCATGGGTCAATTGTGCGAAACGCACAATGGCTGCACGATTCCATCCTAACTTTCTGGACGTTGCATCTTTATGCCGATCTTCAGGTCACGCGGCCGCGTGAATGACGCGGTCGCGTGGGAAGTGTTTTCCGCAATTTGACGCGATCGCATGAGTGATGCGGTCGGTTCATGCACCCTTTTTTTTATTATGCAGTATGCAGAATGCAATGATTAATATGAATGAGATGCAAAACTCCAGGTTCAATAAAATAAAACTTGAAAACAAATAAAACTAAATAAAAATTGAAAAAGGGAAGATCATACCATGGTGGGTTGTCTCCCACCTAGCACTTTTAGTTAAAGTCCTTAAGTTGGACATTGGATGAGCTTCCTGTTATGGCGGCTTATGCTTAAATTCATCCAGAGATTTCCACCAATGCTTGGAATGCCAATAGCCTCCGGAGTCCCAAACTAGGCATGTGAAGCTTCTGAGCAGCTTCAAACAGATTTTCAGGCTCCCGGGGTGACGAATGTCAGCATAGATTCCAGGATCCCAAACTTTGCTTTTAAATCCGCCTTCATCTTGATCTATACTTTTTCATCTGGGCGGTTTAGAAATTAGATTCTCACCAGGATAACCAAACATTTTCCGAGATCCATCCGATTGATCATGATGCCAATCCATGCACTTCGAGTTGAAGCGTGGAACCTTATTGAACCTCGTGCACCAGCTCTGAGTACGAGCCATTTCCCGCTTACTCTTAAAGCCGCAGAGAGCTCTAAGCTGGCCATCTGTTTCAAGCAAACCATATTCAAGTGGAAAAATAAAGCTAAAGGTTAAGGATTGTACCCACTTGAAACTTGTATTGGGTGGTAATGGCCTTGGGATAGGTGGTTCCAGTGGTTCTGTGAGTTCTACTCCCTTATCTTCGTATTCACTTGGGGAAGATTCTTCGATCTCAGAGAATTCACTTGCGGATGCAAGTTCATTACTAGGAGAACTTGACTTGTGACTATCATCATTAAGGAAATTTGCTTCTTGGGTTATTCTGTCTAGTTCTTCATGAAATATCTGCCTCGGGGACTGCGCACAATCCTCCTTAGCATAATTTGTAACATCCTTGACAGAATGCTTCACAACTCTGGATTCCCATGGAGGTTCAGCGTCTCCTAAGTCTTCAACCAACACTTCTTCTTTAATAATGACAGCTTTCTTTACTTGTTCCAGTACGAAACCATGCTCTGTCTTGTCTACTGGAGTTTCTAGTATCTCCTTCATACTACGCTCTTCGTTAGATTGTCCACATGGGGCTGTGGGATGTCCTTGAATGTTCGAATGTCTAGAAGATAATTGACTTACTGCTTGCTCCAGTTGATGAAGGGTTGTTTGAAGTCGATTTACTGTTTCCTTGAGGCGAACCTCTGATTCTCGGGGTGATAGATTTGGATATGGCACAGGGGAAAGTGGTGGTGTTTGGGAGTGATTGGATTGGAACTGGGGTAAATGAGGATCATATGGTGGTGAATGGTGAAAAGGAGCTTGTGAGTGTGGTGGTTCGAAGTTATGTTGAGAGGATGGTCTATAAGCACAGGGTGGGGCTTGTTGGTAATTACAAGGTTGTCCACCATGTCTATTTGCATGGTATGCATTGTAGAATGGTCTTTGTCCATGATATCTTGGAGGGTGTTGTTGCCTAAAGGGTTGATCAGATCCTCTTGGCTCCATCCATCTTTGATTGCTCTGACCTTGATGCATGTTCCTGTTATAACTTCCATTCCTTCCAATAACATTAGAACCAAACTCAAAGCGAAAGGGGTGAGAATTCATAGTAGCTAAAAGAAATAAAGAGGGGAAAATAAAAACAAATAAACAAGTAAAAGAAAAATATTTACAATAACCAATAATAAGGCACACGATTGCAGTTCCCCGGCAACGGCGCCATTTTGAAAGAGCGGAAGATTGATGGTTTAAAGGTCATAGTAAACTCTCGTTGTAAGTATAGTTACTAAACCAAGCAATCAACCTTTCTTGCAAACGTTTTGGTTGTCACAAGTAACAAACCCCTAAATAAATTGATAACCGAAGTATTCAAATCTCGGGTCGTCTTCTCAAGGAACTGCAGGGAAGTATGTTCTTATTATTGGTTATGGAGATTGTAAATTGGGGTTTTGAGAGTGAGGAGGGAATGATTTAATTAGCAATTAAAGTAAATGAAGAACAAGCAATTTAAAGGGGCAAGTAAAATAAACAAATGACTGTAAATAAACTTTTGGCAAGGTATGAGAAATTAGAGGTCCTATCCTAGCTATCCTTATCAATGATGATGAAAATTGAATCTTAAGTCCACTTTGTTAACCTTTACTAAGATAAAGGAAGGTCAAGGGATTAATTGGTTTGATCTTCGAATCTTAATTATTTCCTAAGAAAAGATTGGGATTATTGAAGTTCAGTTTAATTAACAAAGATAACAATTATCAATCATGTTTGAGTTTGATAACTCCCAAGTTACTGATTTCTTAACCAAGACCAAAAGAAGAAAAATAAATCTACTGGAATAAAAATGTCTTCAGATGGGAATAACAATAATGTAAATATGAGAAAGCAATATTAAACTGAAATACCTTAAATAACATTAATTCAAAAGAGTAATCTGTAACATGAACGTAGCATAAGCCAAATAGGCAACATAACTAATATAAGCATTGAAGTATCTGAAAGTAAGAGATAAATATAAAGTAAAAGAACATTGAACCTGGGATCGAGAGTCACTCCTAAAACTAAGAGAAATCCTAAATCCTAATCCTAAGAGAGAGGAGAGAATCTCTCTATCTAAACTAAATCTAAATCATGAAAACTAAACTAAAGTCGTCTCTCTGAATGGATGCATTCCCCCACTTCATAACCTCTGGTCTTTGCCTTCTGGACTTGGATTTGGGCCAAAAAGGGCTTTAGAATTCACCGGGAGCGTTTTCTGCAATTTTTGGTGTGTGGCCTCTGTCACGCGTCCGCGTGGGTCACGCGGTCGCGTCATTCGGAGTTTTCCTTGTCACGCGATCGCGTCAGTCATGGGACCGCATCATATGTGTTCTCCTCAAGGCGCGTGGTCGTGTCAGCCATGCGGCCACGTCGCTGCTTCTTTGCGCTTGGCATGCGTCCGCGTCGCCCATGCGATCACGTGGATGCCAGTTTCTTCACAAACTCCATTTTATGCTTTCCTTCCATTTTTGTATGTTTCCTTTCCATCCTTTAAGTCATTCCTGCCTTAGAAGATATGAAACTACTCAACACCCTAATCACGGCATCGAATGGAAATAAAGGTAATTAAAATAATTAATTTTAAAGCATAGGAAACATGTTTTTCACATACATCACATAATGAGGAAGGGAAAGTAAAACCATGCAATTAATATGAATAAGTGCGTGAAGGATTGAATAAATCACTCAGATTAAGCACAAAATATATCATAAAATATGGGTTTATCAAGCAGTCAATGGAGTGTAATTAGTGAACTTGCCCACCCAAGGAAATGATTTGAATGGTCTCCGGGATGTCCTTTCTTTCGACACTTCTCTTCGCTTCTTGCTATTGCCAGTTTGGAGAGTCGGTGAGTTAGCTAGCCGCCGTTTGTTGGCGGCTGATGAATCCACATTTTATGGTCTTTATTTTCTTCAATTGGGTGGATTTTTTTGACTTTTCTCACTTTTATTTATTGAAATAGCATAGTTTCATGATTTCTTCCTAAATTGTGTTTGAAAGTAAAAATATGCTTTTTAGGCCTTATAATTGCTAAATTTTATTCACTTTAATTCCATTCGATGCCTTGATATGTTTGTTGAGTAATTTCAGGCTTATAGGGAAAATGAGGATTGAAGGAATGAAGACAAAGCATGCAAAAGTGGAGAATTCATGAAGAAATAGAGTTTGGAGATTTTCAGCAAGTGTGTTACGCACAGTGATGCATGCATACGCACATTTGGAAGTTCACACAGTCATGCGTACACACAATGATGCGTGCGTACGAACAAGTAAAAACCAGCAAGTATGCATAATCCAACTCGTTTTCTGAGCTATTTCAAGCCTAATTCAAGAGGAAACAAGAGGAGATCAATTAGGTTTAGCTTTAGACATGTTTTGGGTCATTTCTAGAGAGAGAAGCTCTCTCTTCTCTCTAGAATTTAGGGTAGGTTAGTTAAATTTCTCTTAGATTTAGGTTTTGATAATTGCTTTAATTTAGTTTTCCTTGCAATTTCTTGTTATTTCCTCATTGCTCTCTTAGTTTTACATGCTATTTCTTTCATTTGGTCACTTTTATGTTTATGAACCTTTGTTGATTTTAATTTTCTATTAATGCAATTTAATGTTTCTTTGTTTATTGTTATTTAATTGAGTTGTTATTATTGTTTTCTTGCTTTTGGTAGCTTTAGAATTTATTATTATTGCAATTTAATATAATTTTATTTTCATGCACACCAAGTGTTTGATAAAATGCTTGGCTTAGTTTTACTGTAGTTTTTTTCCCACTCTTGGCTTGGAATTGAGGACTTAGGTGACCTTGAGTCATTGATATCCATTCTTGATTGATATAAGGGTAGTTAGTTGGTTTGGTTTCCACTAACACTAGTCTTTCACAAAGTTAATTAGTGAGTTGGCTAGGACATGTGGATTGAGATCAATTATGCCTATTTGACTTATTCTCAATGTTAGGGTTGACTAAGAGGATTGACTCTTCATAATCATTATATGTTTGTGGTCAATGGCTAGGATAGGCAACTGGTACTCCGGAATCGTGATTGTTCATTCCTTGACTATAGTGCCAAAAACTTGGTGTGGGAGAACGTGATCTCAAGACTTCTTCACAATTCTGTGTAGCTGACCAGCAAGTGCACCGGGTCGTCGAAGTAATACCTTATGTGAGTAAGGGTCGATCACACGGAGATTGTCGGCTTGAAGCAAGCTATGTTCATCCTTGTAAATCTCAGTCAGGTGAATTCAAATGGTTTTGAGGTTTTGATGATTAAAATATAATTAAAACAGAAAACAAGATAGAAATACTTATGTAATTCATTGGTGGGATTTTTTCAGATAAGCGTATGGAGATGCTTGTCGCTTCTGAACCTCTGCTTTCCTACTGCCTTCTTCCAATCATTCATGCTCCTTTCCATGGCAAGCTGTATATTGGGGGATCACCGTTGTCAATGGCTACCGTCCATCCTCTTAGTGAAAATGGTCCAAATGCACTGTCACCACATGGCTAATCATCTGTCGGTTCTCACTCATGTTGGAATAGGATCCATTGATCCTTTTGCATCTGTCACTACGCCCAACACTCACGAGTTTGAAGCTCGTCACAGTCATCCCATTCCAGATCCTACTCGGAATACCACAGATAAGGTTTAGACTTTCCGGATCTCAAGAATGCTACCAATTGATTTTATCTTATACTACGAATACTCTGATCTCACGGAATGGGAGGCTCTGTTATCAGGAGAGGCAACCATGTGTCGTGAACCAGGAGGCTAAGAGATATGCATTCAAGCTCGTTTTCATGTAGAACGGAAGTGGTTGTCAAGCACGCGTTCATAAGTGAGAATGGTGACGAGTGTCACATAATCATCACATTCATCATGTTGAAGTGCGAATGGATATCTTAGAATAAGAATAAGCTTGAATTGAATAGAAAAACAGTAGTAATTGCATTAATTCATGAAGAACAATAGAGCTCCACACCTTATTCTATGGGGTGCAGAAACTCCACCGTAGAAAATACATAAGTGAAAGGTCTAGGCATGGCCGTGAGGCCAGCCTCTATGGTTTAAGGACTAAACGTCCAGAGATTGCTTAAAAGATGATTAAAGGATGATTCAAGGATGAAAATACAATAGTAAAAGGTCCTATTTATAATGAACTAGTAGCCTAGGGTTTACAGAAATAAGTAAATGATGCAGAAATCCACTTTCGGGGCCCACTTGGTGTGTGCTTGGGCTGAGCATTGAAGCTTTCACGTGCATAGGCTTTTTCTGGAGTTAAACGCCAGCTTTGGTGCCAATTTGGGCGTTTAACTCCAATTTTGGTGCCAGTTTGGGCGTTTTACGCCAGAAATTTTAGGCTAACTTTAAACGCCGAGTTGGGCCATCAAATCTCGGGCAAAGTTTGGACTATTATATATTGCTGGAAAGCTCAGGATGTCTACTTTCCAACGTAATTGAGAGAGCGGGGAGTGGGTTTTTGTAGCTCCAGAAAATCCACTTCGAGTGCAGGGAGGTCAGAATCCAACAGCATCTGCAGTCCTTTTTCATCCTCTAAATCAGATTTTTGCTCAGGTCCCTCAATTTCAGTCAGAAAATACCTGAAATCATAGAAAAACATACAAACTCATAGTAAAGTCCAGAAATGTGATTTTTGAATAAAAACTAATAAAAATATAATAAAAAGTAACAAAAACATACTAAAAACTATATAAATACAATGCCAAAAAGGGTATAAATTATCCGCTCATCACAACACCAAAGTTAAATTGTTGCTTGTCCCCAAGCAACTGAAAACAAAATAGGATAAAAAGAAGAGAATATACAATGAATTCCAAACTTATCAATAAACTTGGTTCCAATTAGATGAGCAGGACTTGTAGCCTTTTTGCTTCTGAACAGTTTTGGCATCTCACTTTATCGTTTGAAGTTCAGAATGATTGGCATCTATAGGAACTTAGAATTCAGATAGTGTAATTAATTCTCCTATTTCAGTATGTTGATTCTTGAACACAGCTACTTAATGAGTCTTGGCCGTGACCCTAAGCATTTTGTTTTCCAGTATTACCACCGGATACATAAATGCCACAGACACATAACCGGGTGAACCTTTTCAGATTGTGACTCAACTTTGCTAGAGTCCTCAATTAGAGGTGTCCAGAGCTCTTAAGCACACTCTTTTTGCTTTGGACCACGACTTTAACCGCTCAGTCTCAAGCTTTTCACTTGACACCTTCACGCCACAAGCACATGGTTAGGGACAACTTGGTTTAGCCGCTTAGGCCAGGATTTTATTCCTGTGGGCCCTCCTATCCATTAATGCTCAAAGCCTTGGATCCTTTTTCTTTTACCCTTGCCTTTTGGTTTAAAGGGCTATTGGCTTTTTCTGCTTGCTTTTTCTCTTCTCTTTTTTTTTCCGCAATGTTCTTCTTTTTTTTTTTGCAAGCTTTTCACTGCTTTTTCTTGCTTCAAGAATCAATTTTATGATATTTCAGATTATCAATAATATTTCTCCTTTTTCATCATTCTTTCAAGAGCCAACAATTTTAACATTCATAAACAACAAATTAAAAAATATGCACTGTTCAAGCATTCATTCAGAAAACAAAAGGTATTGCCACCACATCAAAATAATTTAACTAATTTCAAGATAGAATTCGAAATCATGCATTTCTAGTTCTTTTGCAATTAAAAACATTTTTCATTTAAGAGAGGTGATGAATTCATAGGACATTCATAGCTTTAAGGCATAGACACTAGTGATCATGTAATAAGACACAAACATAAAGCATAGGAAATGAAAAACAGAAAATAAAGAACAAGGAAATTAAAGAACGGGTCCACCTTAGTGATGGCGGCTAGTTCTTCCTCTTGAAGATTTTATGGAGTGCTTTAGCTCCTCAATGTCTCTTCCTTGCCTTTGTTGCTCCTCCCTCATGCTCTTGTTGAGGTCCAAGAGTGGGCTCTCTTGTTTGCTCCATCCTCTTTCTAGTGATGGGCTTTTGAGATGAATCTCTCCATCTCCCATGACTCAGAGGTGGAAGCAATTGCCTTCCCTTTCCTCTTTCTAGAGGTTTCTCTGGCCTTAGGTGCCATTAATGGTTATGGAAAGACAAAAAAGCAATACTTTTTTCACTCTAAACTTAAAAAGTTTGCTCGTCCTCGAGTGGTGAAAAAGAGAGAGAGGGTGGGGATCCTGTGGGGTCCACAGATCCTGAGGTGTCAAGGATTTCTAATCCCTGCACCATTTTGGCGTGTAAACGCCCCTTAGAGTGCCAATCCTGGCGTTAAACGCCAGGTTGCTGCCCGTTTCTGGCGTTTAACGCCAGCTTTTCTTCCTTTTCTGGCATTCAAACGCCAGTCTGGTGCCCTTTTCTGGCGTTAAACGCCCAGAATGGTGCTAAACTGGGCATTTAACGCCCATTCTGCTACCCTTACTGGCGTTTAAACGCCAGCAAGCTCCTCCTCCAGGGTGTGCTATTTTTAATGTTGTTTTTGATTTCGCTTTGATTTTTGCAATTGTTTTTGTGACTCCACATGATCATCAACCTAAGTTAAACATAAAATAACAATGGAAATTTAACATAGATAAGTAAAAATTGGGTCTCCTCCCAACAAGCGCTTCTTTAATGTCAATAGCTTGACAGTGAGCTCTCATGGAGCTTCACAGATATTCAGAGCATAGTTAGGGCCTCCCAACACCAAACTTAGAGTTTGAATGTGGGGGCTTTATTTGACTCTGCATTGAGAGAAGCTTTTCATGCTTCTTCTCCATGTGTACAGAAGAAGATCCTTGAGCCTTAAACATAAGGTAGTCCTCATTCACTTGAATGACTAACTCTCCTCTGTTAACATCAATCACAACTTTTGCTGTGGCTAGAAAGGATCTGCCAAGGATAATGGATTCATCCTTACTCTTCCCAGTGTCCAGGATTATGAAGTCAGCAGGGATGTAAAGGCCTTTAACCTTTACCAAGACACCCTCTACAAGTCCATAAGCCTGTTTTCTTGAATTGTCTGCCATCTCTAGTGAGATTCTTGCAGCTTGCACCTCAAGGATCCCTAGTTTCTCCATTACAGAGAGGGGCATGAGGTTTGCACATGACCCAAGGTCACACAGAGCCTTCTCAAAGGTCATGGTGCCTATGGTACAAGGTATTAAGAACTTTCCAGGATCCAGTTTCTTCTGAGGTAATGTCTGCATAATCAAGTCATTTAGTTCATTGGTGAGCAAGGGGGTTCATCCTCCCGAGTCTCATTACCAAAGTATTTAGCAACTTTCTCTTCAGTAATATCTTCATCCTTTTCAGAGGAAGAATACTCATTTGAGCTCATGAATGGCAGAAGTAAGTTCAGTGGAATCTCTATGGTCTCTATATGAGCCTCAGATTCCTTTGGTTCATCAGTAGGGAACTCTTTGGAAGCCAGTGGACGTCCATTGAGGTCTTCCTCATTGGAAATTACTTTCTTTTCTTCCTCTCTAGGTTCGGCCATGTTGAACGTGTAAATGGCCTTGCACTCTCTCTTTGGATTCTCTTCTGTATTGCTTGTGAGAGTACTAGGAGGGAGTTCAGTAATTCTCTTACTCAGCTGACCCACTTGTGCCTCCAAATTTCTAATGGAGGACCTTGCTTCATTCATGAAACTGAGAGTGGTCTTAGATAGATCAGAGACTATGGTTGCTAAGCCAGAATGCTTCTGCTCAAAATTCTCTGTCTGTTGCTGAGAAGATGATGGAAAAGATTTGCTATTGCTAAACCTATTTCTTCCACCATTATTGTTGTTGAAGTCTTGTTGAGGCTTCTGTTGGTCCTTCCATGAGAGATTTGGATGATTTCTCCATGAAAGATTATAGGTGTTTCCATAGGATTCTCCCATGTAATTCACCTCTTCTATTGCAGGGTTCTCAAGGTCATAGGCTTCTTCTTCAGAGGAAGCTTCCTTAGTACTTCCTGATGCAGCTTGCATTCCAGACAGACTCTGAGAAATCATATTGACTTGCTGAGTCAATATTTTGTTCTGAGCCAATATTACATTCAGAGTATCAATCTCAAGAACTCCTTTCTTCTGAGTTGTCCCATTATTCACAGGATTTTTTTCAGAAGTGTACATGAACTGGTTATTTACAACCATTTCAATGAGTTCCTGGGCTTCTTCAGGTGTCTTCTTCAGATGAAGAGATCCACCAGCAGAGTTGTCCAATGACATCTTGGACAGTTCAGACAGACTATCATAGAATATGCATATGATGCTCCATTCTGAAAGCATGCGAGAAGGACACCTTCTGATCAACTGCTTGTATCTTTCCCAAGCTTCATAGAGGGATTCATCTTCCTTATGTCTGAAGGTCTGGACTTCCATCTAAGCTTACTCAATTTTTGAGGTGGAAAGAACTTGGCCAAGAAGGCATTGACTAGCTTTTCCCAAGAGTTCAGGCTTTCTTTAGGTTGTGAATCCAATAATGTCCTAGCTCTGTCTCTTACAGTAAAGGGGAAAAGCATAAGTCTGTAGACCTCAGGATTAACCCCATTGGTCTTAACAATGTCACAGATTTACAAGAATTCAGCTAAAAATTGATGAGGATCTTCCAATGGAAGTCCATGAAACTTGTAATTCTGTTGCATTAGAGAAACTAATTGAGGCTTAAGCTAAAAGTTGTTTGCTCCAATTGCAGGAATTGAGATACTCCTTCCACAGAAGTCAGAAGAGGGTGCAATAAAGTCACCAAGTATCTTCCTTGCATCTCCACCATTGTTGTTGGGTTCGGCCATGTCTTCTTCTTTTTTGAAAATTTCTGTTAGGTCCTCTCTAGAGAGTTGTGCTTTAGCTTCTCTTAGCTTCCTCTTCAAAGTCCTTTCAGGTTCCGGATCAGCTTCAACAAGAATATTGTTATCCTTGCTCCTGCTCATATGAAAAAAAAGAAAACAGAAAATATGGAATCTTCTATGTCACAGTATAGAGATTCCTTGAGGTGTCAGAGGAAAACAAGAATAGATGGATGAGGTAGGTAGATAAGAATTCGAACATATGAAGAAGGAGAGAGAGTCTGAATTGCTAATTAAGGAGGAGTGTTAGTTCTTAAATAGAAGAAGGTGAGAAAGGGAATTTTCGAAAATTTTTAAAAGAAAAATAAAATTAAAATTTAAAACAATTAGTTAAAGAATTTTGAAAAATGGTTAATGGTTTTTCGAAAATTAAAAGTGAGAAAGTTGTTGGGTGATTTTGAAAAATATTTTGAAATCAGTAATAAAAAAGATATGATTGAAAATTATTTTGAAAAAGATGTGGTTAAGAAAATATGATTGAGAAGATATGATTGGAATTTTAAAATGATGTGATTTGAAAAAGATATGATTTAAAAAAAAGATATGATTGGAAAACAATTTGAAAAGATTTGATTTTTAAAATTGATGACTTGACTAACAAGGAATTTAAAAGATATGATTCTAAAATTCAAATATTGAACCTTTCTTAACAAGGAAGTAACAAACTTGAAATTTTTGAATCAAATCATTGATTGGTAGTCAGGATTTTCGAAAATGGTGAGAGAAAAATAGAAAAAGATTTGATTTTGAAAAGGATATGATTGATAAGAGAGGATATGAAAAAGATAAGATTTTGAAAAATTAGTTTTAAAACTTGCAAAATTGAAAAAGATTTAAATTGAAAACAAAATTACCTTCTTGATGCTATCCTGGGGTTAAACACCCAGAATGGTATCCATTCTGGCGTTTAACGCCCAAAATACTACCCTTTTGGGCGTTTAACGCCCAGCCAGGTACCCTGGCTGGCGTTTAAACGCCAGTTTTCCTTCCTCACTAGGCGTTTTGAACGCCCAGCTTTTTCTGTGTAATTCCTCTGCTGTATATTCTGAATCTTCAATTCTCTGTATTATTGACTTGAAAAGACATAATTTTGAAATTTTTTTTTGAATTTTTAATGATGAGAGAGAACAACAATAAAATGGAACTAATCATAAAAAACTAAGATCAAATAAACAATGCATGCAAGACACCAAACTTAGAAATTTTCATATTAGAGACACTAACAAATTGAGAATACACATGAGAAACAACAAAAGACACAAAACAAGAGAATTTAAAGATCAGACCCAATAAAATCATCAAAATAACTTGAAGATCAATGAAGAACAAAACTCAAATGTATGGATTTTCGAAAAATTAAAGAAAAAAATTAAAAAGATGCAATTGACACCAAACTTAAAATTTGACACTAGACTCAAACAAGAAACACAAAATATTTTTGGTTTTTATGGTTTTAAAAATTATTTGAAAAAGAAAAATAAGGATTTCAAAATTTTTAATAAGAATTCCAGAAATCATGCAATGTTAGTCTAAAGCTTCAGTCTAAAAAGATTAGACATGGCCATCCAAGCTTCAGCAGGGCATTACATAGAACAACTAAATTGATGAGAAAGACAAAGAAGCTCTTCTAAGGATAAGTGGAAACCTCGGTCCAAAAGAATTAGACATGGCTTATCAGCCAGCCAGGATTCAACATATCTCATGAAACTCTAGAATTCATTCTTAAAAATTCTGAAGAACATAGAATAATATATTATTTTGAAATTTTTTTCGAAAATAAAAAGAATAAAAACAAAAAGCTTAAAATTAAAATAAAATTACCTAATCTGAGCAACAAGATGAATCGTCAGTTGTCCAAACTCGAACAATCCCTCGCTATAGTGCCAAAAACTTGGTGTGGGAGAACGTGATCTCAAGACTTCTTCACAATTCCGTGTAGCTGACCAGCAAGTGCACTGGGTCGTCCAAGTAATACCTTACGTGAGTAAGGGTCGATCCCACGGAGATTGTCGGCTTGAAGCAAGCTATGGTCATCCTTGTAAATTTCAGTCAGGCGAATTCAAATGCTTTTGAGGTTTTGATGATTAAAATGTAATTAAAACAGAAAATAAGATAGAAATACTTATGTAATTCATTCGTGGGATTTCAGATAAGCGTTTGGAGATGCTTACTTGTTGCTTCTGAACCTCTGCTTTCCTATTGCCTTCTTCCAATCATTCATACTCCTTTCTATGGCAAGCTGTATGTTGGGGGATCACCGTTGTCAATGGCTACCGTCCGTCCTCTCAGTGAAAATGGTCCAAATACCCTATCACCGCACGGCTAATCATCTGTCGGTTCTTACTCATGTTGGAATAGGATCCATTGATCTTTTTGCGTCTGTCACTACGCCTAACACTCGTGAGTTTGAAGCTCGTCACAGTCATCCCATCCCAGATCCTACTCGGAATACCACAGATAAGGTTTAGACTTTCCGGATCTCAAGAATGCTGCCAATTGATTCTAGCTTATACCACGAAGACTCTGATCTCACGGAATGGGAGGCTCTGTAGTCAGGAGAGGCAACCATGTGTCGTGAGCCAGGAGGCTAAGAGATATGCATTCAAGCTCGTTTTCATATAGAACAGAAGTGGTTGTCAGGCACGCGTTCATATGTGAGAATGGTGATGAGTGTCACAAAATCATCACATTCATCATGTTGAAGTGCGAATGGATATCTTAGAATAAGAATAAGCTTGAATTGAATAGAAAAACAGTAGTAATTGCATTAATTCATGAAGAACAGCAGAGCTCTACACCTTAATCTATGGGGTGCAGAAACTCCACCGTAGAAAATACATAAGTGAAAAGTCTAGGCATGGCCGTGAGGCCAGCCTCCATGGTCTAAGGACTAAACATCCAGAGATTGCTTAAAAGATGATTAAAGGATGATTCAAGGATGAAAATACAATAGTAAAAGGTCCTATTTATAATGAACTAGTAGCCTAGGGTTTACAGAAATAAGTAAATGATGCAGAAATCTACTTTTGGGGCCCACTTGGTGTGTGCTTGGGCTAAGCATTAAAGCTTTCACGTGCATAGGCTTTTCCTAGAGTTAAACGCCAGCTTTGGTGCCAGTTTGGGCGTTTAACTCCAATTCTGGTGCCAGTTTGGGCGTTTTACGCCAGAAATTTTAGGCTGATATTGAACGCCGGGTTGGGCCATCAAATCTCGGGCAAAGTATGAACTATTATATATTGCTGGAAAGCCCAGGGATGTCTACTTTCCAACGCAATTAAGAGCACGCCAATTGGGCTTCTGTAGCTCCAGAAAATATACTTCGAGTTCAGGGTGGTCAGAATCCAACAGCATCTGTAGTCCTTTTTCAGCCTCTGAATCAGATTTTTGCTCAAGTCCCTCAATTTCAGCCAGAAAATACCTGAAATCACAGCAAAACACACAAACTTATAGTAAAGTCCAGAAATATAATTTTTGAATAAAAACTAATAAAAATATAATAAAAAGTAACAAAAATATACTAAAAACTATGTAAAAACAATGCCAAAAAGGGTATAAATTATCTGCTCATCAGCAACCTTAACTCTCACTCCTTGCCAAGAGGTTTCTTTAGCACTTAAATGTCCTTTTCTTGACTGATTGCCTTTGATTATGTTTGATATTTAGTCATTGTTAGTTTCTTTAATTTCTTGCTATTTTCATTACTTGCCTCTTGCTATCAAACCCCCATTTCCTCATAGCCAATAATTGAGTACTTCATTGCAATTCCTAGGAAGAATGACCCGAGAGTTTAAATACTCTCGGTTATTTAATTTGAATTGTGACAATCCTTTATTCTAAACTTTGTGAAATTCTAAACCTACTTTTGGCCCTCATCAAGTTTTTGGCGCCGTTGCCGGGGAGTTACAATATGTGCTTATTGTTTGCTATTGTGCATATGTGAATATTGTGAATAACTTATTCTTGGTTGATTAGTTGCTTGTTTTTGTTAGTTGTTAGGAGTTTATTTTAGTTTCTCTTATTAGCTTTTGTTTTTATTTTCCCTCTTTGCTCTATGAATTCTCACCCTTTTGGCTTGGAGTTTGGTTGTTGTGATGTTGTAGAAAGTGAAAACCTCAATGATGGAATGCATCATGGATTATGGGATCAATTGTGTGAGGAGCCATATACTTCTAGGCAACCCTCTTGGCAACAACCTCCTCCATATCTGTTCATACCCTGAGTCAAGCTAGGCGAGCCGAGTTGAATGAAGATAAAAATGACCGACCTCTTATAAAGGTTGGTCGACACCGAGCTCTTCCCAAAGAGCTCGGCCAAATTCCTCTAAAGGCCTAAGTAGGCCCAAAGCAGAAGATCACAGCCCGCCTAAAGGCGGCTGGCCAAAGATAAGGGGACTCACCCGTAAAAGATAAGATAAGATAACTAACTTATCTCAAGGGAGGTCACTCCATACTACTATAAATACACTGGAGCACACAGCTATAACTCATACTCTGATTCTACACAAAAAACCTTCTTAAAGCCCGTGCTAACTTAAGCATCGGAGTCTCTTGCAGGTACCACCACCCTCTGGTGGTCAAGGATCAGCAACATCCCAAGGCTCAGCAAGTCGGACACGACAGCTCCGGCCATAACAGCAGATCTCCTCCGAGATCTACCTTCAGAACATTGGCGCCGTTGCCGGGAAACCTGGAAGTCATCCCATCATCATGGAGGACAACTTTGACAACAATCACAACTCTGGCTTGGAGGACAGAACGCTGCATAAGAACATGGATATTACACCAAAGAATACACCTCAAAACAAAGGTAACAAATAACCCCCAAATAGAGAAATTTTGGAGGCCATCCGTGAACAACAGAATCGCCTAAAACAGCTTGAACAAGAAACCGACCGGCAGTGGGAGGCTGAGTGAGACCTTCGGAGAGAAACAAGACAGCGTCGAGAGCTAGAGGACAAACTCCTAAAGCTCGAAGCTGATTTCAAAGCTAAAACTACTCGATCTAGCCACGAAGATAGCCCCCACAAGGACCAAGACCCGTTCACAAAGGAAATCATGAAAGTTAAAGTTCCAAAGGACTTCAAAGCCCCTGACATGACCCTATACGATGGTATGTCTGATCCAAGCCATCATCTCAGCAATTTCAGAAGTCGAATGTATCTTACGGATGCCTCAGATGCAATCCGTTGTAAAGCTTTCCCGACCACTTTGACCAAGATGGCAATAAAGTGGTTCGACAGTTTGCCGCCAAGGTCAATAGCAAGCTTCGATGACCTCGCCAAGAAATTCTGATAAACCACTATTTTATGGTTTATGTTGTGCTAAATTGAGTGGTTTTTATCAATTCTTTGCACACTTATTCATGTAATTCACATATTTTACATTTGCCTTCCTGATTTTGTTCTATGATTGAAAACTTGCTTCCTAAGCCTTTAAATTGTCAATTTTTAATTCTCCTTTATACCATTCGATGCCGTGATCTGTGTGTTAAGTGTTTTCAGGCTTTATAGGGCAGGAATGGCCTAGAGGATGGAAAGGAAGCTTGCAAAAATGGAAGGAACACAAGAAACTAAGGAGCTGACCAGTGAGGATCGACGCGCACGCATGGCTCACGCGTGCGCGTAACTTGGAGATTTTTACATCGACGCGTACGCGTAATTGACGTGTACACGTGACAAGCGAAGTCGTACATCGACGCGTACGCGTGACTGACACGTACGCGTGACGTGCGCGACGTACTGCAACTGCAGAAGACGCTGGGGGCGATTTTGGACCATTTTTGGATCTAGTTTTTGGCCCAGAAACACAGACTAGAGCCAGTGGACAGCAGAGACTCAACACACATTCACATTCGCTTAGTTTTAGTTCTAGTTTGGAATCTTAGAGAGAAAACAATACTTTCTCTAGGGTTCTTCACATTCTTAGATTTTTAGTTTTATGCTTTTGGATTGGATCTTGAGAGAGTTACTACCTTCGTTTGAAGTCTCTATCATTATAGTTCGTTTTCTTATTTCCTTACTCTTTTATTTTCCATTCAGTTTGTTCAGAGTTACATATGGATATCTTTGATTTTGGAAAGTATTAATGCAAGAGTTATTTTTACATTTAATTTCACTATTGGTTTGAATATCATCTTTCCTTAATTTATTATTTCAAAAAATAGCTTTTACTAAATTAATTTTAATTACCATGTCTCCTTTCTACTCCCTTTAAATGTTTGCAAAAATGGCATCCATGTAAATAGAGTAGGCTCCCAACTTGACTTTGGAGTTGATTAATAGGAGACCTTTGAGTTGGAATACTCAAGTGTTAATTTGTAATTGGAAGTTGTTGGCTGACTCTCTAGTCACTAACTCTAATCCTTCCCTAGGAGAGGATTAGGACTTGTGAATCAGAGTTGGTTTAGTTACTTGACTTTTCTTTATTAGGTAAAGGATAACTAAGTAGAAGTAACAACTTTTTACTATTATACTTGGAAAAATTCAACAAGGATAGAAATTCCGATTAATCTTCTCCTAGTCAAGGCTTTTTATTTTAATTACATAAAACCTCTTGTTAAATTTTATTGCTCTAATTTATAATCATTTATTTTTCCATTCTCCAACTCTAAAATTTCTCAAAAAATTCCTGACCAATAAATTGCACTCTTTCGTCAACTCGTTGGGAGACTGATGAGTCCATATTTTTCGATATATTTTGGCTTGATTTGAATGGATTCTAGCATATAAACTCACACTTAAGCACCAAAATAGCATACTTTTGTGTTTGATCCCTAATTTGAACTTAAATGTAAAAACATGCAATTTTGTGCTTTAATAGAGCAATTTAATCCCACCTTTGTGTCATTCGATGCCGTGATATGGTTTGTGAGTGATTTCAGGCCTTGAAGGCAAGAATGGAATGATAAAAGTGGAAGAAAGCATGTAAAAGGGAGAAAACATGAAGAAAACAAGGAAAAGCACACACAGCAAAGTGTGCGTGCACAAACGAGAAAATCCATGTGTGCGTACGCATGCACCTGTGCGTATGCACAGGTCAATTTTCAGCCGAGTGTGCAGACGCACACGTCTGTGCGTCCCCACAGGTCCCTGCACGTGATTGCATTAATGAAACGCGTGCCTTATGATTTCTGGGTGCTTTTGGGCCATTTTGGAAGGTTGGAAGGCTGAAATGGAAGGCTATATAAAGAGGATATCAACACATTTGAAGGTATTAGGACTTAGATTTTATTTTTCCTTAGTTTCATATAGTAGGAGTAGGAGTAGGAGTAGTGTAGCTTTGCTCTCTTAGGGTTTAATTTCCATGTCCATTATAGCATTTTATAGAAGCTTTTCTCTTGAATTTTGCATCTTTAATTGTAAGTACTCTTTAATTCCTCTTTAATTTCATTGTCTTTATTTTCATTTCCTTTGGTTCAAGCACTTTGTTTATAATTGCAATTTTGAGTTCTTGAAGTTTTGATAAATGAATTTAAGGTTTCATGCTTTCTTTGTGCTTGTTTGCTTGCTTATATTTGGTTTTGTTGATAATTGGTCATAGTTTTCCATTTTCTTTTACAATTTCCCATGTTTTTCAATTATGCACACAAGGTGTTTGTGAAAATGCCAACCTTAGATTTTGAGTAGATTTTCCCACCTTGGCTTGTGGTTTGAGTTCCTAGGATACTAGAGTCATAATGTCCGACATTTAGTGGTAATTCTTGGGTAGTTAGTTGACTCTTGTTTCCATTGACGCTAGCCTTTTATCAACTAGTTTGGTAAGTTGGTTAGGACTTATGGATTAAAGTCAATTATGCTTGCTTGACTTACTCCTCGATTGTTGGGGTTGACTAGGCGAGATTGAGTCATCATAATTACCATAGTTGTGGTTATGGCAATGATAGGATTCCTTGGATCCTCATTCCCAAGTCAAGGTTCTTTATTGCATTTTCACTAGTTTTGACCTCACTTTCTCTTTACTTGCATTAATTTTCAATTTTGCTCATTCCCTAGTTCTTTGATTTCTTAGTTTCTTTAATCTTTCGTTTCTTGCCTGAAAACCCCCTTTTCCTCACAACCGAAAGAGAGACACTTCCAATTGCGTCCTAGGGAGAACGACCTGAGGTTGAAAGACTCTCGGTTTATATTTTGTTTTGTATTGGATTTATTATTTGATTTGGGAATTAATTGTTGGTCTAGACTATACTTTCAACGATAGAATGCTACTTTGTGAAAATCTAGATCAACGATAAATCTCTCATCATCAGAGATGACTTGGGAATTCTACTCCCAGTATTTGATTCTAAATTGTGACAACTCTTTTTAAATTGATAAACAGAATTTTCATCGGTTAAGAACTGTACTTGCAACATTATTTCCATTATAAATTCTTAATCGGCAATTTTTCGCCCGTCAAATTCCTAGCTAGATTCTCCATCCAGAAAGACAAAGCCAAGCATGCCCCAAGCCTGCTAGGGATTAAGCAAGGAGATCGGGAAAGCCTCCGCAACTACATAGAAATATTCAACAAAGCATGTCTGGACATACAAAGTCTACAGATAGAAGTAGCCATCATGGGTCTCATCAATGGCCTGCGAGAAGGACCCTTTAGCCACTCCATATCCAAAAAGCACCCAACATCTCTAAACGAGGTACAAGAGCGGGCAGAAAAGTACATTAATATGAAGGAGAACTCTCGATTAGGAGAAACCTCAAAATCAGAATTTTCCTACCCATCTCGGGACAAAGATAAAGAGTTCAGGAAAAAAGAAGACCAGCCCACTGAAAAACCTAGAAAATACCACAACTACACTCCCCTCAGGGTGTCCCTTGTGGATGTCTACAGAGAGATATGCAACACTGAGAAGATCCCGCCCCCTCGTTCAATTAAGCATAAAAGAGGAGAAAGTCGGACAGAGTATTGCGAATACCACCGAGTCTACGGGAACCCTACTAACGACTGCTACGACCTAAAGAATGTCATAGAAAAGCTAGCCCCGGGAAGGAAGACCAGACAGATTCCTGGCCAACAAAATAGATGAATCGAAGAAAAGAAGAAGGGACGAAGAGGTCGGACGCACTGAACGTCCCCTTCACACCCCTGAGAGGCATGTACACAAGATAAATGGAGGATTCGCAGGAGGAGGGATCTCTAAGTCGTCGCGCAAAAGACACCTTAAGGAGGTGTACCATGTTGGAGGAGGGGACAGGTCGGTCGACCTCCCTACTATTACCTTCACTCAAGAAGATGCCACAGGCATCATCCCGGGACATGATGACCCCGTGGTTGTTACCATAATACTTGCTAATGCTAACCTTCACCGAACATTAGTCGACCAAGGAAGCTCTGCGGATATACTATTCAAATCTGCCTTCGATAAGCTTGGCTTACAAGAAAAAGAACTCAGAGCATATCAAAATAGCCTATTTTGGCTAGGAGACGCCCCAATTCAACCATTAGGGTATATCCCACTACACACAACCTTCGGAAAAGGAACTAGGTCTAGGACGTTATGCATAGACTACATTGTAGTTGATGTGAGCTCAGCCTACAACGCTCTAATAGGTCGGACAACACTGAACCAGCTCGCTGCTGTGGTCTCCACTCCACACTTGTGCATGAAGTTCCCAACTCTGGAAGAGATCGCTACCATAAAAGGAGACCAAAAACTCGCGCGACGCTGTTATAATTAAAGTCTGAACCTTAAAGGTGATCCGAGAAGAAAGGAAACTATTCCGAGGGTTACCTGAAACTGTAGGTCAATCTCGGACGAGATCTGCGGTGGTGGCTGACGTTAGGATTTTTGCCAGTAAAGAATGTCATAAAAACAGTCGCGTTGTAGATATAGTCTCTAAACCGACAGAAATCCCTTCGTACAAACGTTTTGGTTGTCACAAGTAACAAACCCCTTTGAAATTGATAACCGAGTATTCAAACCTCGGGTCGTCTTCTTAAGGAATTATAGGGAGGTATGTTCTTATTATTGGTTATGGAGATTGTAAATTTGGGGTTTTGAGAAATTTGGAGCTTGGGCAATGTGCACAGGTATATTTAAATGACAAGTAAAATAAATAAATAACTGTAGATAATAAATAGAACATCCAAATCTTAATCATGAAAAGTTCATAAGCCAATTGGGCAACATAAATCAAATGAAAATAAAAGTATCAGAATAAAAGAGAAACATAAATTAAAGGAACATTGAACCTGGGATTTAGAGGCACTCCTAAAACAAAGAGAAATTCTAAATCCTAATCCTAAGAGAGAGGAGAGAACCTCTCTCTCTAAAAACTACATCTACTCCTAAAATTATGAATTATGAGAGCCTCTCTATGAATGGATGCATTCCTCCACTTTATAGCCTCTAATCTGTGTTTTCTGGGCCGAGAACTGGGTCAAAAATAGCCCAGAATTCGCTGGTTGCGAATTCATTTGCGCTGATTTCCGTCACTTGTAACGCGACCGCATGGATCACGCGGTCGCATCACCTAGCATCAGGGGAACTATATTATATATCAAATCGAAGCTCCGGACGTTAGCTTTCCAACGCAACTGGAACCGCGTCGTTTGGACCTCTGTAGCTAAAGTTATAGCCGTTTGAGTGCAGAGAGGTCAGGCTGGACAGCTTAGCAATTTCTCTAACTTCTTGCATTCCTTCCACTTTTGCATGCTTTCTTCCCATCCTCCAAGCCATTCCTGCCTTATAATATCTGAAAACACTTAACACACATATCAAGGCATCTAATGGTAATAAGAGAGGATTAATAATAAGCAAATATAAGATCGGAGAAGCATGTTTTCAATCAAAGCACATAATTAGGAAGGCAAATGTAAAACCATGCAAATAATATGAATAAGTGGGTAAAGAGTTAATAAAAACCACTCAAATGAGCACAAGATAGACCATGAAATAGAGGTTTATCAGTGGCCGGAACTGTCGTGTCCGACTTGTTGGACTTGGTGGTGCTGCTGATTGATAAACCCCTATTTTATGATTCATCCTGTGCTCAATTGAGTGCTTTTATCAATTCTTCACCCACTTATTCATATGAATTGCATGGTTTTACTATTCCTTCCTTATTTTATGATATATGTAAAAACATGTTTCCTATGCTTTAAAAATATTAATTTTAATTATCCTTTATTACCATTCGATGCCGTGATTTGTGTGTTATGTATTCTCAGTCTTTATAGGACAGGAATGACTTAGATGACAGAAAGGAAACATACAAAAATAGAAGGAAATCACAAAAATGGATTTTTGAAGAAAAAGGCATCAACGCGCACGCGTGGACGATGCGGACGCGTACCTAGCGCGAAATGGCAGTGATGTGTACGCGTGGACAACGCGGACGCGTGCCTAGAGCAGAACACAACTGACGCGTACACATGGACGACGCGGATGCGTGAGAAGGAAAAACTCCAAATGACGCGGACGCGTGACCCACGCGCATGCGTGACGGACGCCACGTGCAGAAAATTGTAGAAGTCGCCCCCAGCGATTTCTGGACCCTTTTTCGGCCTAAATCCAAGTCCAAAAACACAGAATAGAAGCCAGAGAATGGGAGAATCAACAACAATAATTCATACAACATTCAGAATTCACAATTTTAGGTTTTAGATGTAGTTTTAGAGAGAGAGAGAGAGGCTCTCTCCTCTCTCTTAGGATTTAGGATTAGGATTTCTCTTAGATTTTAGGATTAGGATTCCTTCATTTTCTCCAATTCTAGGTTCAATGTTCCCAACTTTAATTTATGTTTCTCTTCTACTTTTAGATACTCTAATGCTTTTACTTGTTAATTATTTATTTTGCCAAATTGGCTTATGAATCTTTCCATGTTAGATTTGAATATTTTATTTAATATAATTTGAGGTATTTCAGATTTATGATTGTTTTATTCTATTTATGATGCTTTCAATTTAATTTAAGATTTATTCCCTTTTTGCTTTGGTAAAGTAATTTGTAACACTTGATTTATCAAACTCAGCAGTTGATTGAAAATTGGGAGTTGCTGATTGATTTGGATCGCTCTAAAGTTAGTCTTTCCACAGGAGTTGACTAGGACTTGAGGATCAAATTGATTAGTCCACTTGACTTTCCTTTATTTAGTAAGGGTTAACTAAGTGGGAGCAATAACAATTCTCATCACACCTGATAAGGATAACTAGGATGGGATTTCCAGTTCTTATACCTTGCAAGAGATTTTTATAATCATTAATTTATTTTTCTTATCATTTAAATTACTTGTTCTCTATTTTAAAAACCCAAAAATACATATTTTTCCATAACCAATAATAAATCATACTTCCCTGCAATTCCTTGAGAAGATGACCCGAGGTTTAAATACTTCGGTTATAAATTTTATTGGGTTTTGTTACTTGTGACAACCAAACTTTTATACGAAAGGATTCTCTGTTGGTTTAGAAACTATACTTACAACGCGATTATATTTTTATAAAATTTCTTTACCGGCAAGAATCCAGTTTGTCACTGATCCTTCGTCACCGGAGGATGGTGGTACCTATTCATACCCTGGGTCGAGATGTCCGACCCGGGATAATCGACGACAAGCCAACCGACCTCTTCTCTAAGAGCTTGGCCAAGTCACCAAGAAAGCCCAAAAAGGGTCCAAACAGAGGAACACGACCCAAATCCAAAGGCAGCCCAAGCCTATAGAGATAAGGGCGGTTCCCTTGAAGATAATATGACTTCACTCAAAGATAAGATAAGATAAGATATCTATCTTATCTCCAAGATGGTCACTCCTCACCATTATAAATACACTAGAGCACCCAGGTATAACTCATACTCTGATTCTACTAAAAACCTGCTTAATACCCTTGCTAACTTAAGTATCGGAGTCCCTTGCAGGTACCACCACCCTCCGGTGACGAAGGATCAGCACCACCACCGGTTCACAAGTCGGACATAGCGGCTCCGGCCACCACCCACAAGTCGGACATATCATCGCCGACCAGCACAGGAGATCTCGTCCGAGATCAACCTACAGTTTCAGGTAAGCCTCGGAACATTGGAGCCGTTGCTGGGGACCTGGAAGTCATCCGATCATCATGGCGGACAACCTCGACAATGACCATAACTCTGATTTGGAGATTAGAACGCCACATAAGAACGTGGAGGTCACATTAGACGATACTTCTCAACCTAACAAAGACAAGAACTCACCAAACAGGGGAGCCATGGAGGCACTTCAGGATCGCCTAAAACAGCTCGAAAAAGAGGTCGAGTATCAGCGGGAAGCCGAGAGAGACCTTCGAAGGGAAGCTTGGCGATGCCGCGAATTAGAGGACAAGCTCCTAAAGCTCGAAGCCGATCTCAAAGCTAAAACTACTCGATCCAGCCACGAAGATAGCTCCCGCAAGGACCAAGACCCATTCACCAAAGATATCATGAAGGCCAAAATCCCAAAAGACTTCAAACCTCTCGACATGACTCTATACAATGGAAGATCAGATCCCAGGCATCATCTTAGTAACTTTCGAAACAAAATATATCTCACCGACGCCTCAGATGCAACTCGGTGCAAAGCCTTCCCGACTACCTTGACGAAGACAGCAATTAAATGGTTCGACAATCTGCCCCCCAAGTCCATCTCAAGCTTTAATGACTTAGCCAAAAAGTTTCTAGCTAGATTCTCCATCTAGAAGGACAAAACTAAACACGCCCCAAGTCTACTAGGGATCAAGCAAGGAGATCGGGAAAGTCTACGTAGCTACATGGAAATATTCAACAAGGCATGTTTGGACATACAAAGTCTACCAATAGAAGCAGCCATTATGGGTCTCATCAGTAGCCTGCGAGAGAGACCATTTAGTCACTCCATATCGAAAAAACATCCCATATCTCTAAATGAAGTACAAGAACAAGAAGAAAAGTACATCAACATGGAAGAAAACTCCCGATTAGGAGAGATCTCAAAGCCCGGCTTCTCCTACTCCTCCCGAGATAAGGATAAAGAGTCCAAGAAAAAAGAAAATCAGCATGGAGAAAAAATCAAAAAATACCACAATTACACCCCTCTTCGGGTGTCTCTTGTAGATGTCTATCGAGAAGTATGCCCACTGAAAAGATACCCCCACATCGCCCACTCAAAAGCAAGAAAGGAGGAGGAAATCGGACAGAATACTATGAATACCATCGAATCTATGGACATCCCACCAACGAGTGCTTCAATTTGAAGAATGTCATAGAAAAATTAGTAAGAGAAGGAAGACTAGATCGGTACCTAGCTAGCAAAACAGATGAGCCAAGAAAAAGAAGAAGAGACGAAGAGGTCGGACGAACTGAACGACCACTTTGTACCCTGGAGAGACATGTCCACATGATACATAGAGGATTTGTGGGAGGAAGAATCTCCAAATCATCTCGTAAAAGACATCTGAAGGAATTATATCATGTCGAAGGAGGAGAAGGAGCACCCGAACTCCCCACTATCACCTTCACCAAAGAAGACGCAGCTGGCGTCATCTCAGGACATGACGATCCCATGGTCATCGCTATCATATTAGCCAATACTAATCTCCACCGCACGTTGGTAGACCAGGGAAGCTCGGCTGACATACTATTCAAAATCGCTTTTGACAAACTTGACCTAGAGGAAGAAGAGCTCAGAGCATATCCGAACAGCCTATTCGGGCTGGGAGACACTCCAATCCAACCACTTGGATACATCTCATTGCACACAACCTTTGGAAAAGGAAATCGGTCAAGGACATTCAACATAGACTACATTGTGGTCGATGTGAGTACAACCTACAATGCCCTGATAGGTCGGACAACGCTGAATTAACTCGGCGGAGTAGTCTCAACTCCACATCTGTGCATGAAGTTCCCAACCACAGAAGGGATCGCTACAATAAGAGCAGATCAGAAGACAGCGCGCCGCTGGTGTGGGAAATCGTGATTCACACTTTTCACATCTCCGAACAACTAACCAGCAAGTGCATTGGGTCGTCTAAGTAATAAACCTTACGTGAGTAAGGGTCGATCCCACGGAGATTTTCGGCTTGAAGCAAGCTATGGTCATCTTGTAAATCTCAGTCAGGCGGATTTAAATGGTTATGAGGTTTTGATAATTAAAAAATAAATAAAACATAAAATAAAATAAAGTTACTTATGTAATTCATTGGTGGGAATTTCAGATAAGCATCTGGGGATGCTTTGTTGCTTCTGAGCCTCTGATTTCCTATTGCCTTCTTCCAACCATGCGTGATCCCTTCCATGGCAAGCTGTGGGATCCTCTCAGTGAAAATGGTCCTCTACGGTTTCTGCACGGCTAATCAACTGTCGGATTTCTCGTCTCGGATGAAAAATACCAGGTATAGCTACCGCATGGCTAATCATATGTCAGTTCCTGCTAGCGTCGGAATAGGATCCATTAATCATTTTGCACACTGTCACTGCGCCCAACATTCACAGGTTTGAAGTTCGTCACAGTCATTCCTTCCCGGATCCTACTCGGAATACCACAGACAAGGTTTGGACTTTTCGGATCCCAGGAATGCTGCCAATAATTCTAGCCTATACCACAAAGATACTAATCTCATGGACTCGGTCCGTGTATTAGATATCCAAGAGAATATACTTCGGCTGTCGTCCAATGACTACGTTGAACATCATGTAGACCACTTTGTGGTTGTCAGGCACGCGGATCATGGCTAAGCGAGTAACGAAGATTGGGTGATTGTCACGGGTCACCCCTTCATTCTGACTTAACTAAATTAAGTATGAGAGTATATCTTGGAGAAGAAGTAGGCGTGAATTGAAAGAAAAATAATAGTACTTGCATTAATTCATGAAGAACAGCAGAGCTCCACACCTTAATCTATGGGGTGTAGAAACTCCACCGTAGAAAATACATAAGTGAAAAGAGGTCTAGGCATGGCCGTGAGGCCAGCCTCTAAATGTTAACAATAGATGATATGGTCTGTAGAAAGCTCTCAAGTGATCAAAAGATAAAAAGTTCTATTTTTACTAAACTAGTAACTTAGGTTTACAGAAAATAAGTAACTAAGTGCAGATAGTGTAGAAATCCACTTCTAGGGTCCACTTGGTGTGTGCTTGGGCTGAGCATTGAGCTTTACATGTGCATAGGCTGTTCCTGGAGTTAAACGCCAGCTTGGGTGCTAGTTTGGGCGTTTAACTCTAATTCTCGTGCCAGTTTGGGCGTTTTACGCCAGAAAGTTTTAGGCTGGATTTGGATGCCAGTTTGGGCCATCATATCTCAAGCAAAGTATGGACTATTATATATTTCTGGAAAGCCCAGGATGTCTACTTTCCAAATCAATTTAGAGTGAATCAATTGGGCCTCTGTAACTCGAGAAAATCTACTTCGAGTGCAGGAGAGTTAGAATCCAACAGCATCTGCAATCCTTTTTCAGCCTCTGAATTAGATTTTTGCTCAGGTCCCTCAATTTTAGCCAGAAAATACCTGAAATTATAGAAAAATACACAAACTCATAGTAAAGTCTAGAAATGTGATTTTTGAATAAAATTTGCTCAGGTCCCTCAATTTCAGCCAGAAAATACCTGAAATTATAGAAAAACACACAAACTCATAGTAAAGTCTAGAAATGTGATTTTGCACAAAAATATAATAAATATAATAAAAAGTAACTAAAACATACTAAAAACTATGTAAAAATAATGCCAAAAAGGGTATAAATTATCCACTCATCACAATACCAAACTTAAATTGTTGCTTGTCCCCAAGCAACTAAAAACAAAATTGGATAAAAAGAAGAGAAAATACAATGAGTTCCAAACTTATCAATGAATTTAGTTCCAATTAGATGAGCGGGGATAGTAGCCTTTTTGCTTCTGAACAGTTTTGGCATCTCACTTTATCCTTTAAAGTTCAGAATCATTGGCATCCATAGGAACTTAGAATTCAGATAGTGTTATTGATTCTCTTAGTTCAGCATGTTGATTCTTGAACACAGCTACTTTATGAGTCTTGGCCGTGACCCTAAGCATTTTATTTTCCAGTATTACCACTGGATACATAAATGCCACTGACACATAACTGGGTGAACCTTTTCAGATTGTGACTCAGCTTTGCTAGAGTCCCCAGTTAGAGGTGTCCAGAGCTCTTAAGCACACTCTTTTTGCTTTGGACCACAACTTTAACCGCTCAATCTCAAGTTTTTCACTTGACACCTTCACGCCACAAGCACATGGTTAGGGACAGCTTGGTTTAGCCGCTTAGGCCATGATTTTATTCCTTTGGGCCCTCCTATCCATTAATGCTCAAAGCATTGGATCCTTTTTTTTACCCTTACCTTTTGGTTTAAAGGGCTATTGGCTTTTTCTGCTTGTTTTTTCTTTTTTTCTTTATTTTTTTTTTGCCATTTTTTTTTCATATTTTTTTCGCAAGCTATGTCTATTCACTGCTTTTTCTTGCTTCAAGAATCAATTTTATGATTTTTCAAATTATCAATAACATTTCTCTTTTTTCATTATTCTTTCAAGAGCCAACAGTTTTAACATTCATAAATAACAATATCAAAAATATTCACTGTTCAAGTATTCATTCAGAAAACAAAAAGTATTGCCACCACATCAAAACAATTAAACTAATGTCAAGATAGAATTCGAAATCATGTACTTCTTGTTCTTTTGCAAATAAAAATATTTTTCATTTAAGAAAGGTGAAGGATTCATAAGACATTCATATCTTTAAGACATAAACACTAGACACTAATGATCATGTAATAAAGACACAAACAGAGACAAAACATAAAGCATAAATTTCGAAAAACAGAAAAATAAGAACAAGGAAATTAAAGAACGGGTCTACCTTAGTGATGGCGGCTAGTTCTTCCTCTTGAAGATCTTATGGAGTGCTTGAGCTCCTCTATGTCTCTCCCTTGCCTTTGTTGCTCCACCCTCATGGCTCTTTGGTCCCATCTAATTTCATGGAGGATGATGGAATGGTCTTGGTGCTCCATCCTTAGTTGCCCCATGTTGGAACTCAATTCTCCTAAGGAGGTGTTGATTTGCTCCCAATAGTTTTGTGGAGGAAAGTGCATCCCTTGAGGCATCTCAGGGATTTCTTGATGAGGAATTTCCTCATGCTCTTGTTGAGGTCCATGAGTGGGCTCTCTTGTTTGCTCTATCCTCTTCTTAGTGATAGACTTGTCCTCATCAATAAGGATGTCTTCCTCTATGACAATTCCAGTTGAATTGCATAGGGTACAGATGAGATGAGGAAAGGCTAACCTTGCCAAAGTAGAGGGCTTGTCCACCAACTTGTAGAGTTCTAGAGGTATGATTTCATGAACTTCTACTTCTTCTCCATTCATGATGCTATTGATCATGATAGCCCGGTCTATTGTAACTTCAGACCGGTTACTAGTAGGAATGATAGAGCGTTGGATGAACTCCAACCATCCCCTAGCCACGGGTTTGAGGTCAAGCCTTTTTAGTTGAACCAGCTTGCCTCTTGAGTCTCTCTTCCATTAAGATTCTTCCACACAAATGTCCATGAGGACTTGGTCCAACCTTTGATCAAAGTTGACCCTTCTAGTGAAAGGATGAGGATCTCCTCTCATAATTGGCAAGTTAAATGCCAACCTTACATTTTTCAGACTGAAATCCAAGTAATTCCCCCGAACCATTGTGAGCTAATTCTTTGGGTTTGGGTTCATACTTTGGTCATGGTTCCTAGTGATCCATGCATTAGCATAGAACTCTTGAACCATTAGGATTCTAACTTGTTGGATTGGGTTGGTGAGAGCTTCCCAACCTCTTCTTCGAATCTCACATCGGATCTTCGGATATTCACCCTTTTTTAGCTTGAAGGGGACCTCAGAGATCACCTTTTTCTTGGCCACAACTTCATAGAAGTGGTCTTGATAGACCTTTGAGATGAACCTCTCCATCTCCCATGACTCGGAGGTGGAAGCAATTGCCTTCCCTTTCCTCTTTCTAGAGGTCTCTCTGACCTTAGGTGCCATTAATGGTTATGGAAAAATAGAAAAGCAAAGCTTTTTCCACACCAAACTTAAAGGGTTTGCTCGTCCTCGAGCAAAAGAAGAAAGAAAGGAGTAGAAGAAGAAGAAATAGAGGAGATGGAGGGTAGTAGTAGTTTCGGCCAAGGGCGTAGTAGTGTGTATGATGTGTGAAATTGAAGATAGTGAGGAGGGGTATTTATAGGGTAGAAGAGAGAAGGGATCCATGTGAGAATGGGTAGGTTTGAGAGGGAAATGGTTTAAATTTGAATGGTGGGGTAGGTGGGGTTTATGATGCATGGATGTGAGTGGTGAAGAGAATATGGGAAAGAGGGTAGGATTTGATAGGTGAAGGGTATTTGGGGAAGAGTTATTGATGGGATTGGTCAAGGGTATTTGGGGAAGAGTGTTATAGAAAGGTGTGAAGAGGAGAGAAGAAGAGGTGGGGTAGGTGGGGATCTTGTGGGGTCTACAGATCTTGAGGTGTCAAGGAATTCTGCTCCCTGCACCAATCTGGCATTCAAACGCCCTCTATGTGCCAATTCTGGTGTTAAACGGCAGCTCTGCTACCTTTCTTGGCGTTAAATGCCAGTCTGCTGCCCCTTTCTGGTGTTTAACGCCAGCCAAACACCCTTTTCTGGCGTTAAACACCAGTTTGTCTGCCATTTCTGGCATTTAATGCCAGCCAGACGCCAGACACCCCTTTCTGGCATTAAACGCCCAGAGTGCTGCCCATTCTGGCGTTTAACGCCCAGATTGCTGCCAGGCTGGGCGTTAAACCCTATTCTGCTATCCTTACTGGTGTTTAAATGCCAGTAAGTCTGTCTTCTATGGTGTGCTATTTTTGAATCTGTTTTTCATTTTGCTTTAATTCTGCAGCTGTTTTTATGACTTCACATGATCATCAACCTAAAGAAAACACAAAATAACAATGGAAAATAAATAAATATAATTAAATAACATTGGGTTGCCTCCCAATAAGCGCTTCTTTAATGTCAATAGCTTGACAGTGAGCTCTTAGAGAGCTTCACAGAGACTCAGAGCTTAATGGTGGCCTCCCAACACTAAACTTAGAAGTTGAGTGTGGGGGCACTGTTTGACTCTGTATTGAGAGAAGCTTTGCAAGCTTCTTTTCCATGGTTATAGAAGAAGATACTTGAGCCTTAAACACAAGGTAGTTCTCATTCAATTGAAGGACTAACTCTCCTCTGTCCACATCAATTACAGCTCTTGTTGTGGCTAGGAAGGGTCTTCCAAGGATGATGGAATCATCTTCATCCTTTCCAGTGTCTAGATTTATGAAGTCAGCAGGGATGTAATAGCCTTCAACCTTCACTAAGCCATCCTCTACAAGTCCATAAGCCTGTTTCCTTGAATTGTCTACCATCTCTGGTGAGATTCTTGTAGCTTGTACCTCAAAGATCCCTAGTTTCTCCATTACAGAGAGTGGCATGAGGTTTATACTTGAACCAAGGTCACACAGAGCCTTCTTAAAGGTCATGGTGCCTATGATGCAAGGTATTAGGAACTTTTCGGGATCCGGTTTCTTCTGAGGTAACTTTAGTTGCCCCAAAGCATTCAGTTCATTGATGAGCACTGGAGGTTCATCCTCCCAAGTCTCATTACCAAATAACTTGGCATTCAGCTTCATGATTGCTCCTAGATATTGAGCAACTTGCTCTTCAGTAATATCTTCATCCTTTTCAGAGGAAGAATACTCATCAGAGCTCATGAATGGCAATAGTAAGTTCAGTGGAATCTCTATGGTCTCTATATGAGCCTCAGATTCCTTTGGTTCCTCATTAGGGAACTCCTTAGTGGCCAGTGAACGTCCATTTAGGTCTTCCTCACTGGAATTCATTGCCTTTCCCTCCTTTACAGGTTCGGCCATGTTGGGTATATTGATGGCCTTGCACTCTCTTTCTGGATTCTCTTCTGTATTACATGGGAGAGTACTAGGAGGAGTTTCGGCCACTCTTTTACTCAGTTGACCCACTTGTGCCTCTAAATTTCTAATGAAGGACCTTGTTTCAGTCATGAAACTGAGAGTGGTCTTAGATAGATTAGAGAATATGGTTGCTAAGTCAGAAAGGCTCTGCTTAGAATTTTCTGTCTGTTGCTCAGAAGATGATGGAAAAGGTTTACTATTGCCAAACCTATTTCTCCCACCATTATTATTATTGAAGCCTTAATTAGGCTTCTGCTGATCCTTCCATAAAAAAATTGGATGATTTCTCCATGAAGGATTATAGGTGTTTCCATAGAATTCTCCCATGTAATTCACCTCTTCTATTGCAAGATTCTCAGGGTCATAAGCTTCTTCTTCAGAGGAAGCTTCTTTAGTACTGCTGGGTCCAGCTTGCATTCCAGTCAGACTCTGAGAAATCATATTGACTTGCTGAGTCAATATTTTATTCTGAGCCAATATTGCATTTAGAGTATCAATCTCAAGAACTCCTTTCTTCTGAATTGTCCCATTATTCACAGGATTTCTTTCAGAAGTGTACATGAACTGGTTATTTGCAACCATTTCAATGAGTTCCTGGGCTTCTGCAGGCATCTTCTTCAGATGAAGAGATCCACCAGTAGAGTGATCCAATGACATCTTGGACAATTCAGACAGACCGTCATAGAATATACATAGGATGCTCCATTCTGAAAGCATGTCAAAAAGACACCTTCTGATCAGTTGCTTGTATCTTTCCCAAGCTTCATAGAAGGATTCACCTTCCTTTTGTCTGAAGGTTTGGACTTCCACTCTAAGCTTGCTCAACTTTTGAGGTGGAAAGAATTTGGCCAAGAAAGCATTGAGCAACTTTTCCTAAGAGTTTAGGATTTCTTTAGGTTGTGAGTCCAACCATATCCTAGCTCTGTCTCTTACAGCAAAGGGGAAAAGCATAAGTCTGTAGACCTCAAGATTATCCCCATTGGTCTTAACAGTGTCAAAGATTTGCAAGAATTCAGCTAAGAACTGATGAGGATCTTCCAACAGAAGTCCATGAAACTTGCAATTCTGCTGCATTAGAGAAACTAATTGAGGCTTAAACTCAAAGTTGTTTGCTCCAATTGCAGGAATTGAGATGCTTCTTCCATAGTAGTCAGAAGTTGGTGCAGTAAAGTCACCAAGTACCTTCCTTGCATCTCCACCATTGTTGTTATTTTCGGCTGCCATATCTTCTTCTTTTTCGAAAATTTTTGTTAGGTTCTGTTCATATATCGGTTCGAGCTATAAAGGACCGGGTTGGCCGACCTCTTTGAAGGTTGGCCCATGACCGACCTCTTGGAAGGTTTGCCCATGGCCGACCTCTTTGAAGGTTGGCCCATGTCCGACCTCTTCACAAAGAGCTCAGACAAAACGCCAAAGAGGCCCAAGCAAGCCCAAAACGAAGGGACACAGCCCAATCTAAAGGCAGTTAAAGCCTAGAAAGATAAGAGCGGCTCCCCAGAAGATAAGATGACTTCACTCAAAGATAAGACCCCAGAAGATAAGATGACCTCACTTAAAGATAAGATAAGATAAAATAACTATCTTATCTCCAGAAAGGTCACTCCACACTATTATAAATACACTGGAGCACCCAGGTATAACTCATACTCTGATTCTACAAAAAAACCTGCTTAATACCCTTGCTAACATAAGCATCAGAGTCCCTTGTAGGTACCTGATAAACCCCATTTAGAGGGTTTATCTTGTGTTGAATTTAGAGGGTTTTATCATCCTTTCCTCACATTTATCCAATGAAATAGCATGGTTTTATAACGTCTCCTTTAATTGTGCTTAAGAGTGAAAACATGCTTTTGAGGTCTTGAAATAGCTAAATTTAATTCACCTTGATTCCATTAGATGCCTTGATATGTTTGTTAAGTGATTTCATATTTAGGAGGCAAAGATTGGAGCAAGGGAATGAACGAAAAGCATGTAAAAATGGAGAACTCATGAAGAAATGAAGGAATCGCAAAAGCTGTCAAGCCGACCTCTTTGCACTTAAATGACCATAACTTGAACTACATAGGTCCAAATGATGCGGTTCTAGTTGCGTTGGAAAGCTAACATCCGGGGCTTCGAAACGATATAATATTTTCCATAGTTGCTACACTTATGGTGATGCGTATGCACACTGTACACGCATGCATCGTTGCTGCCATATGATCCACCTAAAGCAATACGTGGCCAGCGAATTCTAAAGCCTTGTGGGCCCAATCCAACTCATTTCTGATGCTATTTTACCCAAGGATTAAAGGGAGATGAGACATCTAGTCATTAGTTTAGTTTTATTTTAGTTTTATCATGCTTTAGTTAGTTTCTAGAGAGAGAAGCTCTCACTTCTCTCTAGGATTAGGAGTAGGTTAGATCTAGATTAGGAATTCTTAGATCTAGGTTAATTTCATTCTTTGATTTACTTTTCCTTTGCAATTTCTTCTTCTTCTACCCTTCCTCTCTCTAGTTTAGCATTTAATTCATGTAATTCTTTACTTTTATGTTCATGCACTTTCGTTCTTCCATTTTCCTCTAATGCAATTTATGATTCATGTTCCTTTATTGTTGATTTGATTTGTTGTTGTTTAATTCCTTGCAATTGAGTAGTGTAGATTTACTTTCCTTGCCATATTACTATGCTTTCCTTTTGTGTCTTCCAAGTGTTTGATGAAATGCTTGGTTGGATTATAGAGTAGATTTTAATGCTCTTGGCTTGGGAAGGTAACCTAGGAACTCTTGAGTTACTAATGTCCAAGTGATTGACGATTGGGAGCCATTAACTCTAGATCTCACTAATTGATTTGGTGGAGAACTAGGACTTATGGTCTTGGATTGACATAGCTCATTTGACTTTCCTTTATTAGTTAGAGTATGACTTAATGGGGTTGATCCTTGCCAATTCTCATGTTGTGGTTAGTGATTAGGATAGAGATCCTTGACCACCAAACCTTGCCAAGACGTTTTGTTATTTGAATTTCATTTCTATTTACTTTTCATGTTTCTTATCCAAAACCCCAAAATATACAACTCATAACCAATAACAAGAACACTTTATTGCAATTCCTAGGGAGAACGACCCGAGGTTCAATACTTCGGTTTATAAATTTAGGGGTTTGTTACTTGTGACAAACAATCTTTTGTATGAAAGGATTATTGTTCGGTTTAGAAACTATACTTGCAACGAGAATTTATTGTGAATTCTAAACCACACAAAAGTCTTCTCATCAGTACCACCACCCTCCAGTGACAAAGGATCAGCAGTGCAGCCAGTCCAACAAGTCGGACACGACAGCTCCGGCCGCCACCCACCAGTCAGACACGTCACCGCCAACCAGAACAGAAGATTTCGTCTGAGATCGACCTACAGTTTCAGGTAACCCTCGGAACATTGGCGCCATTGCCGGGGAATCTGGAAGTCATCCCACCACCATGGCGGACGACCATGACAACGACCACGATTCGGATCTAAAAGATAGAACGCCGCATAAGAATGCGGACACTACACCAAAAGATACTCCTCAACCTAATAAAAATAACGATTCACCAAATGTGGGAGCCGTGGAGGCACTTCAAGATCGCTTAAAGTAACTCGAAAAAGAGGTGGAGCATCAACGAGAAGCTGAGAGAGACCTACGAAGGGAAGTTAGGCGACGCCGTGAGTTAGAGGACAAGCTCCTAAAATTTGTAGCAGATCTCAAGACCAAGACTACTCGATCCAGTCACGAAGACGACTCCCGTAAAGACCAAGACCCATTCACCAAAGAGATCATGAAAGCTAAAGTCCCAAAGGACTTCAAAGCTCCCGACATGACTCCATACGACGGGACATCGAATCCAAGCCATCATCTTAGCAATTTCAGAAGTAGGATGTATCTCACGGAGGCCTCAGATTCAATCCATTATAAAGCTTTCCCAACCACCCTAATAAAGACAGCAATTCAGTGGTTCGACAGTTTGCCTCCTAGATCCTTCACAAGTTTTGATGACTTAGCCAAAAAGTTTCTTGCCAGATTCTCCATCCAGAAGGACAAAGCCAAACACGCCCCGAGCCTACTAGGAGTCAAGCAAGGAGATTGGGAAAGTCTTCATAACTACATGGAAAGATTCAATAAAGCATGCCTGGATATACAAAGTCTGCCAACAGAAGCAGCTATCATAGGTCTCATCAATGGCATACGAGAAGGACCTTTTAGCCACTTAATATTCAAGAAGCACCCAACATCTCTGAACGAGGTACAGGAACGGGTAGAGAAATACATCAACATGGAGGAGAACTCTCGACTAGAAGAGAGATCAAAAACCGAATTCTCCTAACCCACCACGGGACTAAGGATAAAGAGTCCAAGAAAAAAGAAGGTCCACCTCACACCGATGAGGTCGGACGAGTTGAAGGTCCACCTCACACTAAAGAGTTCGGACGAGTTGAAAGTCTACCTCGGACCGAAGAGGTCGGACGAAGGTCCATCTTACACCGAAAAGGTCGGACGAGTTGAAGGTCCACCTCACACCAAAGAGGTCGGACGAGTTGAATGTCCACCTTACACCAAAGAGGTCGGACAAGTTGAAGGAAGAAGTCTGACGAGTTGAACGTCCACCTCACACCGAAGAGGTTGGACGAGTTGAACGTCCACTGGTGCATGAAATTGTGATTCACACTTTTCACAACTCCGCACAACTAACCAGCAAGTGCACTGGATTGTCCAAGTAATACCTTACGTGAGTAAGGGTCGAATCCCACAGAGATTGTTGGCTTGAAGCAATCTATGGTTATCTTGTAATTCTTAGTCAGGATATTAGTTATGATTATCAGTTTGAATTGCGAAAAATAAAAGAGCATGAATTAAATACTTTTTATGCAGTAATGGAGAATATGTTGGAGTTTTGGAGATGCTCTGTCTTCTGAATTTCTGCTTCCCCCTGTCTTCTTCTTCACGCACGCAAGGTTCCTCCTTTGGCAATCTGTGTGTTGGTAGATCACCGTTGTCAATGGCTACCATCCGTCCTCTCAGTGAAAATGGTCCAGGTGCGCTATCACCGCACGGCTAATCATTTGTCCGTTCTCACTCATGCTGTAATAGGATCCATTGATCCTTTTGCGTCTGTCACTACGCCCAACCCTTGTGAGTTTGAAGCTCGTCACAGTCATTCAATCCCTGAATCCTACTCGGAATACCACAGACAAGGTTTAGACTTTTCGAATTCTCAAGAATGCTGCCAATGGATTATAGCTTATACGACGAAGATTCTGATTAAGGAATCCAAGAGATACTCATTCAATCGAAGGTAGAATGGAAGTGGTTGTCAGGCACGCGTTCATAGGTTGAGAATGGTGATGAATGTCACGGATCATCACATCCATCATATTGAAGTGCGAATGAACATCTTAGATAGAAACAAGCGTGTTTGAATAGAAAACAGAAATAGTTGCATTAATTCATCGAGACACAGCAGAGCTCCTCACCCCCAACAATGGAGTTTGAGACTCATGCCGTCAAAAAGTACAAAGTTCTGAACTAAAAATGTCATGAGGTGCAAAATAATCCTCTAAAAGTTGTTTAAATACTAAACTAGTAACCTAGGTTTACAGAAAAATGAATAAGCTATGATAGATAGTGCAGAAATTCACTTCTGGGACCCACTTAGTGTGTGCTGGGGCTGAGACTTGAGCTTTATATGTGCCTAGGCTATTTCTGGAGTTAAATGCCAGGTTGTAACCTGTTTTGGGCGTTTAACTCCAACTTGTAACCTGATTCTGGCATTTAACGCCAGACTGCAGCATGGAACTGGCGTTGAACGCTAGTTTACGTCGTCTATCCTTGAGCAAAGTATGGACTATTATATATTTCTGGAAAGCCCTGGATGTCTACTTTGCAACGCAATTAAAAGCGCGCCAATTGGACTCCTGTAGCTCCGAAAATCCATTCCGAGTGCAGAGAGGTCAGAATCCAACAGCATCAGCAGTCCTTTTTCAGCCTGAATCAGATTTTTGCTCAGCTCCCTCAATTTCAGCCAGAAAATACCTGAAATTATAGAAAAACACACAAACTCATAGTAAAGTCCAGAAATATGAATTTTGCCTAGAAACTAATGAAAATATACTAAAAACTAACTAAAACATACTAAAAACTACATGAAATTAACCCCAAAAAGCGTATAAAATATCCGCTCATCACAACACCAAACTTAAACTATTGCTTGTCCCCAAGCAACTAGACAAATAAAATAGAATACCATTAAGTCAAGAAGCAATAATATCTCAGAGTTTTTGAGTGAAGCTCAGATTCTAATCAGATGAGCGGGACTAGTAGCTTTTTTGCTTCCGAACAGTTTTGGCATCTCACTTTATCCATTGAAGCTCAGAATGATTGGCATCTATAGGAACTTAGAATTCAAATAGTATTATTGATTCTCCTAGTTCAGTATGTTGATTCTTGAACACAACTACTTTATGAGTCTTGGCCGTGGCCCTAAGCACTCTGTTTTCCAGTATTACCACCGGATACATACATGCCACAGACACATAACTGGGTGAACCTTTTCAGATTGTGACTTAACTTTGCTAAAGTCCCCAATTAGAGGTGTCCAGGGTTCTTAAGCATACTCTGTTTTTGCTTTGGATCTCGACTTTAACCGCTCAGTCTCAAGTTTTACTTGACACCTTCACGCCACAAGCACATGGTTAGGGACAGCTTGGTTTAGCCGCTTAGGCCAGGATTTTATTCCTTTAGGCCCTTCTATCCACTGATGCTCAAAGTCTTGGATCCTTTTTATTACCCTTGCCTTTTGGTTTTAAGGGCTATTAGCTTTTTCTGCTTGCTTTTTTCTCTTTTGTTTTATTTATTTTTTTTCGCATTTTTTTTCTGCAAGCTTTGTTCTTCACTGCTTTTTCTTGCTTCAAGAATCATTTTTATGATTTTTCAGATTATCAAGTAACATTTCTCCTTTTTCATCATTCTTTCAAGAGCCAACATATTTAACATTCATAAACATCAAATTCAGATGACATTTGCACTGTTCAAGCATTCATTCAGAAGACAAAAAGCATTGCCACCATATGTAAATAATTAGAATTTTTCTTATTAAAAACTCGAAAAGTATTGCCTCCTTATTCTAAAGAAAATCTGCTATTTTATTCATGTTTAATGATGATGAGAAAAATAAATTATAGCTTAATTGGAGATAAAATCAAAATATAGATACTAATTACTACTACTCATATATAACTTCTAAGGTAAAACTCAAATAAGAACAATTATCACAGAGTTAAGGCTAAGATTAGAACTCAACAACCTTGAATTTGGGAGGTGGATGCCTCTTTAGTCTGTGGAGTGCTTGGCCCTTCAAGAGATAGTTTCTAACGCTTTAATTCCTTCAGTTCACGCCCTTGCTCTTCTTGTTCTCTAAGCAATTTGCAGAGCATGCTATTTTAATTTTGCTGTTCTTCCTTCAGTTGATCTACAGCTTCTTGCAACTTGGTGACAGATGCTTCTAGGCGCTCCCAGTATTCAATTTGAGGGATTTCCGGGAGGAACTCCTCTGCTTTTCTCTTGATGGGGTCGTCCTGCACTTGTTGTCCTTCCATAGACTTGTTGGTGATTGGTTGCTCAACTGAGATATACTTATCTATTCCCATCTTTATCCCAGCATCTTTACATAACAGAGAAACTAAGCTTGGATAGGCCAATTTGGCATCCTTGGAGTTCTTGTTTGCAATTTTGTGAAGCTCACAAGCAATCAGCTGATGAACTTCCACTTCTTTTTCCAGCATAATGCAATGAATCATCACTGCTCTTCTGATCGTGACTTCAGAGCGGTTGCTAGTGGGCAGTATAGAGCGCCCAATGAAGTCCAGCCAGCCTCTGGCGACTGGTTTGAGATCTCCCCTCTTAAGTTGGTTTGGGGCACCCTTTGTGTTGGTTGTCCACTTGGCTCCAGGGAGGCATATGTCCTCTAGGATTTTATCCAAGCCCAGGCTTGATCTCATCATTCTCCTATTAAAGGAGTCTGGGTCATCTTGCAGTTGAGGCAGCTTGAAGATCTCCCTTATTTTATCAGGGTGGGTGTGAACAACCTTCCCTCTGACCAAAGTTCTATAGTCATAGAATGCGGTTCCAGCTATCCTCTGCCTGTCCGTCTGCCATAGATTAGCATAGAATTCCTGAACCATGTTTCTTCCCACCTTTGTTTCAGGATTAGCTAGCACTTCCCAGCTCCTGTTACGAATTTGCTCTTGGATCTCCGGATATTCATCTTCTTTCAGATCGAATTTAACCTCCGGAATCACTGACCTTAGACTCATTATTTTGTAAAAATGGTCTGAATGTTCTTTGGTTATGAACTTCCCTTGATTCCAAAGTGGTTTTGGAATGTTCTCTTTCTTGCCTCTTGAGTCGGTTTGTTTTCCCTTAGGAGCCATGATCTTAGTGGGTATTGGTTTAGTGATCACGGATAAATACACCAAACTTAGAGGTTTGCTTGTCCTCAAGCAAAAGAAAAGAGAGGAGAGGGAGATGAGGAGAGCCAAGTTCGAATTGTGGAGGAGAGGGAGAGAGGCCGAACCAACATTTAAAGGGAAGGGGGGTGGGTTTCAAAAATTGGTTGAAAAATATATGATAGAAAAAGTGATTTGGAAAAGATAAGTATGATAGGAAAAGATGTGATTTAAAATTGAAAAGATATGAAAGATATTTGAAAAAGATAAATCTGGATTTTGAAAAAGATGATGTGAAGATTTGAAAAAGATATTGATGAGTTGAAAAGATTTTAGACGGAAAAGAGATAGATTTGTTTTGAAAAGGATTTGAAAATAATTTGAAGAGGATTAAGAAAAAGGGTTTATGAATTAAGATACATTTGATATTTTTTTGAAAAAGGATTTGAAAAATTAGGATTTGTAACATAAAAAATGGAAAAAATTTGAATTGAAAACAAAATTGCCTATTCCCCACAATCCTAGCGTTAAACGCCCAACTGCTGCATGTTTTGGGCGTTTAACACCCAGTTGTTGCTTGGTTTGGGCGTTTAACGCCCAGGTGTTGCTTCTAGCTAGCGTTAAACGCCAGAAACCCCTTTGTCACTGGGCGTTTTTTTGAACGCCCAGGATGCTGTAAATCTGGTGTTAAACGCCCAGAAGTTGCTTCTTTCTGGCGTTTAACGCCCAGATGGCTATCTTTACTGGTGTTTTCTTGCCAGTGAGCTCCTTTTTCTTGTTTTGTGCTTTGAATTCTTCTGTAACCCTGTGGACTTATGCAATTGATTCTTTACCTTGTTAATATTAAGCTCATATATTTTAAAAATAAATAAAATGAAGAATAAAATAAAATAAAAGAATAGAAAAAGTTTTGCTAATAGCTGGGTTGCCTCCCAGCAAGCACTTCTTTATTGTCTTTAGCTGGACCTTGCTGAGCTTTTAATCTAGCCTCAGCCTTGAGCACTCTTACTCAACATTGCCTTCAAAATAGTGCTTGATTCTCTGTCCATTAACAATTAACTTCTTATCAGAATCAATGTCTTGAAGCTCCACATAACCATATGGTGATACACTTGTAATCATATATGGTCCCCTCCATCGAAATTTCAGTTTCCCGGGGAATAGCCTGAGCCTAGAGTTAAACAATAGAACTTTTTGTCCTGGTTCAAAGACTCTAGATGACAGCTTTCTGTCATGCCACCTTTTTTATTTCTCTTTATAAAGCTTGGCCTTTTTGAAAGCAGTGAATCTGAATTCCTCTAGCTCATTCAGCTGGAGCAATCTTTTTTCTCCAGCTAATTTGGCATCAAAGTTTAGGAATCTGGTTGCCTAGTAGGCCTTATGTTCCAGTTCCACGGGCAGATGACAGGCCTTACCATATACAAGTTGGTATGGAGAGGTCCATATAGGAGTCTTGAATGCTGTTCTGTAAGCCCACAGAGCATCATCCAAGCTTCTTGCCAAATCCTTTCTACGGATACTTACAGTCCATTCTAGGATTCTTTTTAGTTCTCTGTTAGAAACTTCAGCTTGCCCATTTGTCTGTGGATAACATGGAGTCGCCACCTTGTGGCAAATCCCATACCGGACCATGGTAGAGTAAAGCTGTTTGTTACAGAAGTGAGTGCCCCATCACTGATTAGTACTCTAGGGACACCAAACCTGCTGAAGATATGTTTCTGGAGGAACATCAGCACTATTTTAGTATCATTGGTGGGTGTGGCAACGGCCTCTACCCATTTTGATACATAGTCAACTGCCACCAGAATATAAGTGTTTGAGTATGATGGAGGGAAAGGTCCCATGAAGTCAATTCCCCATACATCAAACAACTCAATCTCGAAGATTCCCTGTTGAGGCATGGCGTAACCATGAGGCAGATTACCAGCTCTTTGGCAACTGTCACAGTTACGTACAAACTCTTGAGAATCCCTATAGAGTGTAGGCCAGTAGAAGCCACATTGGAGGACCTTGGTGGCTGTTCGCTCACCTCCAAAATGGCCTCCATATTGTGATCCATGGCAATGCCATAAGATCCTCTGTGCTTCTTCTCTAGGCACACACATACGGATTATTCCGTCTGCACATCTCTTAAAGAGATAGGGTTCATCCCATAAGTAGTACTTTGCATCAGTAATTGATTTTTTCTTTTGTTGCCTGCTGTACTCCTTGGGTATGAACCTTGCAGCTTTATAGTTTGCAATATCAGCAAACCATGGTGTTTCCTGAATGGCAAACAAATGCTCATCCGGAAAGGTCTCAGAGATCTCAATAGAAGGGGGAAACTCTCCTTCTACTGGTTCTATCCGGGACAGATGATCAGCCACTTGGTTCTCTGTCCCTTTTCTGTCTCTTATTTCAATATCAAACTCTTGCAGAAGCAACACCCATCTTATGAGCCTGGGTTTTGAATCCTGCTTTGTGAGTAGATATTTAAGAGCAGCTTGGTCAGTGTACACAATCACTTTTGATCCTACTAAGTATGATCTAAACTTGTCAATGGCATAAACCACTGCAAGCAATTCTTTTTCTGTGGTTGTGTAATTTTTCTGGGCATTATTTAAAATACGGCTAGCATAATAAATGACATGCAGAAGCTTGTCATGCCTCTGCCCCAGTACTGCACCAATGGCATGGTCACTGGCATCACACATTAGTTCAAATGGTAATGTCTAGTGTGGTGCAGAAATAACTGGTGCTGTGACCAGCCTAGCTTTCAAAGTTTCAAACGCCTGCAGACACTCTGTGTCAAACACAAATGGCATGTCAGCAGCTAGCAGATTGCTCAGAGGTTTTGCAATTTTTGAAAAATCCTTTATAAACATCCTCTAGAATCCTGCATGCCCCAGAAAACTTCTGATTGCCTTAACATT
>NC_029789.2:80506361-80580183 GCF_000816755.2 Arachis ipaensis | reverse complement strand
TAGGAACCAGTTCATTTTTTTCATTATGAACCACTGTCATGCCTCCCTTCTTGGGAATAACTTGAACAGGGCTCACCCAGGGGCTATCAGAAATAGGATAAATAATCCCAACCTCCAGTAATTTGGTGACCTCTTTCTGCACCACTTCTTTCATGGCTGGATTTAGCCGCCTCTGTGGTTGAACCACTGGCTTAGCATCATCCTCCAATAGGATTTTGTGCATGCATCTAGCTAGGCTTATGCCCTTAAGGTCACTTATGGACCACCCAAGAGCTATCTTGTGTGTCCTTAGCACTTGAATTAGTGCTTCTTCTTCCAGTGGATTTAAAGCAGAGCTTATGATCACTGGAAAAGTGTCACCTTCTCCCAGAAATGCATATTTCAGGGATGGTGGTAATTGCTTGAGCTCGGGTTTAGGAGGTTTCTCTTCTTCCTGAGGAAGTATCAGAGGCTCTTTCAATTCCTCTGAACCCTCCAAATCAGGCTGAACATCTTTAAAGATGTCTTCCAGCTCTGATTCAAGACTCTCAGCCATGTTGACCTCCTCTACCAAAGAGTCAATAAGATCAACTTTCATGCAGTCTTTTGGTGTGTCTGGATAGTGCATGGCTTTGACAGCATTCAACTTAAACTCATCCTCATTGACTCTCAGGGTTACTTCCCCCTTTTGGACATCAATGAGAGTTCGTCCAGTTGCTAGGAAAGGTCTTCCTAGAATGAGAGTAGCACTTTTGTGCTCCTCTATTTCCAATACTACAAAGTCAATGGGAAAGGCGAATGGCCCAACCCTGACAATCATGTCCTCAATCACGCCTGATGGGTATTTAATGGAGCCATCAGCAAGTTGGAGACATATCCGGGTTGGTTTAACTTCTTCAGTTAAACCAAGCTTTATGATAGTGGATGCAGGTATTAGGTTGATGCTTGCCCCAAGATCACATAAAGCTGTCTTGGTGTAATTACCCTCTAATATGCATGGTATTAGAAAGCTTCCGGGATCTTTAAGCTTTTCTGGAAAGCTTTTTAGAATGACTTCACTGCATTTTTCAGTGAGGAGAACTCTTTCAGTTTCTCTCCAATCCTTCTTATGACTCAAGATCTCCTTCATGAACTTGGCATAAGAAGGTATTTACTCAAGTGCCTCTGTAAACAGAATCTTTATTTCAGGAGTCTTGAGATAATCTGCAAAGCGAGCAAATTGCTTATCCTGCTCCTCTTGGTGGAGTTTTTGAGGATAAGGTATCTTGGCTTTATATTCCTCAACCTTAGTTGCTGCAGGTTTATTTCCTACAGAGGTGGTTGGAGAAGCCTTTTTAGAGTGGTTGTTATCAGCACTTGTGTGTGTCTGATCCCTCACTGGCATTTGAATGCCAGGGTTAGAAGCTGGAGTGGCATTGGACACCAACTCCTTACTTGTTCCTGGCGTTTGAATGCCAGAACTGAGCTTCCATTGGGCGTTTGACGCCAAATCCTTGCCTGTTTCTGGCGTTTGAACGCCAGAGTTATTCCTCTCTGGGCTCTTACTATCCTGAGAGGGATTTTGGATAGCAGGTTGTTCATTTCTTGGCTTTCTGCTGCCTTGAAGTGAGGTAGTTAATGTTTTCCCACTTCTTAATTGAATTGCTTGGCACTCTTCCGTTATTTGTTTTGATAACTGCTGTTCTGTTTGCTTCAACTGTACTTCCATATTCAGATTAGCTATTCTTGTGTCTTGTAGTATCTCCTTGAATTTGGCCAGCTCTTTTATTAGAAAGTCTAATTGCTGATTGAATTCAATAATTTGTTCTGCAGGACTGAGTTCAGCAGTTACTGTTTTAGCCTCTTCTTTCATGGAAGATTCACTGCTTAGGTACAGATGCTGATTTCTGGAAACTGTATCAATAAGCTCTTGAGCCTCTTCAATTGTCTTTCTCATGTGTATAGATCCACCAGCTGAGTGATCTAGAGAAATTTGAGCTTTCTCTGTAAGCCCATAATAGAAGATGTCTAACTGCACCCATTCTGAAAATATTTCAGAGGGGCATTTTCTTAGCATCTCTCTATATCTCTCCCATGCATCATAAAGAGATTCATTATCTCTTTGTTTAAAGCCTTGGATGTCCAGCCTTAGCTGTGTCATCCATTTTGGAGGGAAGTATTGATTCAGAAATTTTTCTGACAGCTGTTTCCATGTCCTTATGCTAGCCTTAGGTTGGTTATTTAACCACCTCTTAGCTTGGTCTTTTATAGCAAATGGAAACAGTAATAATCTGTAGACATCCTGATCTACTTTCTTATCATGTACTGTGTCAGCAATTTGTAAAAACTGTGCCAGAAACTCTGTAGGTTCTTCCTGTGGAAGACCGGAATACTGGCAACTTTGCTATACCATGATAATGAGCTGGGGATTCAACTCAAAGCTACTGACTCCAATGGAGGGTATACAGATACTGCTCCCATATGAAGAAGTAGTGGGGTTAGCATATGACCCCAGAGTCCTTCTGGACTGCTAGTTTTTACTTAGGTCCATGATGGAGAAAAGGGAATTGATGTGAATTACAATTAAAATATATTTTTATTTTTATTTTATAAAAAGAGAACGAATAAAGAAAAATGAAATAAAATAACTAAAAATTAAATATAGATTTCGAAAATTAAGAATAAAAAATAAAAATTTTAAAATAGAAATTTGAATTTTTGAATGATATTTTCGAAAAAAAATGAAGGAAGAGAAAGTGGTTAGGAAGTTTTGAAAAAAATTGATTGAGAAGATATGATTGAAAAATAATTTAAAAAGATTTGATTTTTTTTTAAATTGATGGCTAAAATAATGCAAAATTTTCAAAAATTATGAGTGGAATGAGGAAAAGATATTTTTTTGATTTTTTAATCTTAATGAGGAAAGAGAAAAACAATGAAATAGCACAAGATTTAAAATTTTTAGATCTAATGCTCCTTGTTTTCGAAAATTTTGGAGGGAAAACACCAAGGAACACCAAACTTAAAAATTTTAAGATCAAGACACAAGAAAAACTCAAGAACACCTTGAAACTCACAAGAACAACAAGAACATGAAGAAAGAACACCAAACTTAAAATTTTTAGAAAATCACAATAAAATTTTTGAAAACTAAAGAAAAGCTAACAAGAAAACACCAAACTTAAAACTTGACACAAGATTTGCTCAAAGAAAAATTATTTTTGAAAAAGTTTTAAAAGGAAGATTCCCAATTACCAAGAACATAAACACAACGCTCTAGCCAATTGAGTTATAAATTTAAAGTGTTTTAATATTGTATTTAATAAATAAAATTTTCTTTGGAAACTGATATCTTGAAAAAGCACAAGAAAAACAAGAAAAGACACAGAACAAGAAAAACTAAAGATCAAATAAGGAAAATAAACAAGAACAACTTGAAGATCAAGAAGGAACAATGAACACTAATTCGAAAATTTTAAAGGAAGATAAAAAAACATGCAATTGACACCAAACTTAAAACATAAAACTAAACTTAAACAGAAAAACTCAATTATTAGTAAAAAAAAATAAATTTTCGAAAAAAAATTTTGAAAAAGAAAATAAGGATTCTAAAATTTTAACAAGAGCAATAATAAAAGACTTAAAGACAAAACACAGATTAATAAAGAAAAATAAAAAATTTTTGAAAGATTTTGAAAAGAAAGTAAAAGACTCTGACCCAAAAGACAAAATCTTCCTAATCTAAGCAACAGGATGAACCGTCAGTTGTTCAAACTCGAACAATCCCCGGCAATGGCGCCAAAAACTTGGTGCACGAAATTGTGATTCACACTTTTCACAACTCCGTACAACTAACCAGCAAGTGCACTGGGTCGTCCAAGTAATACCTTACGTGAGTAAGGGTCGAATCCCACGGAGATTGTTGGCTTGAAGCAATCTATGGTTATCTTGTAATTCTTAGTCAGGATATTAGTTATGATTATCAGTTTGAATTGCGAAAAATAAAAGAGCATGAATTAAATACTTGTTATGCAATAATGGAGAATATGTTGGAGTTTTGGAGATGCTTTGTCTTCTAAATCTCTGCTTTCCCCCTGTCTTCTTCTTCACGCATGCAAGGTTCCTCCTATGGCAAGCTGTGTGTTGGTGGATCATCGTTGTCAATGGCTACCATCCGTCCTCTCAGTGAAAATGGTCCAGGTGCACTGTCACCGCACGACTAATCATCTGTCGGTTTTCACTCATGCTGGAATAGGATCCATTGATCCTTTTGCGTCTGTCACTACGCCCAACCCTTGTGAGTTTGAAGCTTGTCACAGTCATTCAATCCCTGAATCCCACTCGGAATACCACAGACAAGGTTTAGACTTTCTGGATTCTTAAGAATGCTGCCAATGGATTCTAGCTTATACCACGAAGATTCTGATTAAGGAATCCAAGAGATACTCATTCAATCGAAGGTAGAATGGAAGTGGTTGTCAGGCACGCATTCATAGGTTGAGAATGGTGATGAATGTCACGGATCATCACATCCATCATATTGAAGTGCGAATGAACATCTTAGATAGAAACAAGCGTGTTTGAATAGAAAACAGAAACAGTTGCATTAATTCATCGAGACACAGCATAGCTCCTCACCCCCAACAATGGAGTTTAGAGACTCATGCCGTCAAAGAGTACAAAGTTCAGATCTAAAAATGTCATGAGGTGCAAAATAATCCTCTAAAAGTTGTTTAAGTACTAAACTAGTAACCTAGGTTTACAGAAAAATGAATAAGCTATGATAGATAGTGCAGAAATTCACTTATGGGGCCCACTTGGTGTGTGCTGGGGCTGAGACTTGAGCTTTACATGTGCCTAGCCATCAAATCACAGTATCTGGCCGACTTCATTACAGAATACACTAACACCCCGCGAACTCCTACAAAACGGAACCTCCTAAGTCACACACAGTACTCAGGGTCAGCCATAGTAACACGCATTAAAACTCTGGAATCCAGCCAATCAGACATGCCGTTCGGGATCTTAGTAGACATCTCAGTAATGTTTTTTCAAGAAGACATAGGTCAACTATGGGGTTACTACCAAACAACTCGGACAAATAAGGAAACAACTCGGACAATAACAGCAAAACATCAGGTGTCAGATACAGCAGCAAAAGGAAAACCCCAGGACTCACACGAAAGTCCAGGGGCACCCTTTGGAGGCAACAACAGAGCAAAAACCCAAATACAAAGTCAAAGCTTTACATCAAAAGCATGCTAACTTCCACATTGCCCACCAAAGGAGCTCATCAGTGTAACATCACCTTGGCCATTCACAAAGTGGGGACTCGACCTCCTCGGACTATTTTCCCAAGGATCGGGACAAGTCAAGTTCCTTATTATAGGGGTGGATTACTTCACAAAATGGATTGAGGCAGAGCCCCTAGCTAATGCCACTGCTCAAAGAAGTTAGAAATTCTACAGAAATATTGTTTCAAGGTTTGGGGTTCTTTACTCCATCACCACAGACAATGGCACTCAATTCACGGACACAGGTTTCAAGAAGTTGGTGGCTGACTTGAAAATAAAGCACCAATTCACATCTGTAAAATATCCACAAGCCAATGGACAAGCAGAAGCTATCAACAAAGTCATACTAGCTGGGTTAAAACGAAGACTACAGGACGCAAAGGGAGCTTGGGCTGAAGAGCTCCCACAAGTCCTATGGGCATATCGGACAACTCCATACTTCACCACGGAGGAATCACCCTTCCGATTGGCTTACAGAATGGAGGCAATGATCCCACTAGAAATCGAAGAAGGATCCCCAGAATGATCCTCTACAATGAAGAGGTCAACTCCCAAATCCAAAGGGAAGAACTCGACCTACTTCAGAAGTCTGAGAAAGAGCTCGGATTAGGGAGAAAGCGTTAAAACGTCAAATAGCCTCAAGATACAATCAGAAGGTCGGTCAGGAGAAAGGATGCTAGCAACCAACTAGAAAGAACCATACCAAGTGTTTAGAGGTACTGTGGAAAGGTCACCATCAAGTGTCTGACCTCGAGGGGCGAGAGCTACCAAGGTCATGGCATGCCTGCAACCTAAGAAGGGCGCTAGACCGAGATCTAAAAGATTGCCCGACCCAGAAGGGTAAGCATTAACGTGTACGCACTCTTATTCATATCTTACTTTTATTATTTAAATAAAGTTTGCAGATTTCCCAAAAAGTTTCCTACCAAGACGCATTAATCTGAACGCAAAAAATTCATCGCCCGATTATAAAGCTACAAATCGGCAAAAAGTGAAAATCAAATTCACTGCACGATCACGATAAAGACCAGCGAAGATGAAAACCAAATTCATCGAAGGTCGACCAAACGAGGATCAAACTCAACTTCTACAAAATCGGCAAAGATGAAAAGTGGCAAAACAGAATAATGCAAGAATTTATCGAAAGTGATCCATAGGAAAGGACCTGACAAGGTCTTAATAAAAATGGGTTGCTAAAAAATAACTTAAAGACAGACCGACGTAAAGAAGTCGGACCAGTGGACCACAACAACCAAAGTTATAAAAAGTAATCCCTGGAAAGAGGCCTGGCCAGCCCTAAAATAGAGGATTACTAGAAATAACTTAGAAGGGACCGACATGATGAAGTCGGCCCAACAAAATGACAAAAGTTATAAAAAGTAATCCATAAAAGAGACCTGACAAAGGTCAAAATAAAATGGATTACTAAAAATAACTTAGAAGGGACCGACATGAAGAAGACGGCCCAACAAAATGACAAAAGTTATAAAAAGTAATCCATAAAAGAGACCTGACAAAGGTCCAAATAAAATGGATTACTAGAAATAACTTAGAAGGGACCAGCATGACGAAGTCGGCCCGACCAAGCTACCAAAAGTTATAAATAAGTAATCTATAAAAGGAGACCTGACAAGGTCCGAACAAAATGGATTACTAAGAAAATAACTTAAAAGGGACCAACATGATGAAGTCGGCCCAACGAAGCTACTGAAAGTTATACAAAGTAATCCATAAAAGAGACCTAACAAAGGTCCCAATAATATGGATTACCAAAATAGCTTAGAAGGACCGACATGCAAAAGTCAACCAAAAGCTACAGAGTTATAAAAAGTAAACCCCAAGGGATTACTAAAAATAATTCGCAAAGATATCGATCGACAGAAGGTATGCGCCATAAATGACTCCAAATTGGACCCAGAAAGCCATAACCTCAAAAGAATCAATCTACAAGTATTAAAATATAAAGACAATCAAAAGAGGTCAGAAAACCAGATTCCAACACCCTGAAGATTCCTAGAAAGTGCTAAGCAAGCAACCGACAAGCATGTCACAAAAAATATAAAGTTGCTATAATAACAAGACCCAAGAGGCCGCCTGAAATTAACCCCAAGAGACTTGAAAAACTACTTTGTTTTGACAAAATAAGGTTGCTAAAAGAAAAGCAACTAAAGTATCTGAAGTCAAACAAACCACCAATTATAGAAATAAAAGTTTAAAAGCCCACAGACTAGGCTGTACATCATACATCAAAGAAAAAATTATAGAAGATCCAAAGACTACCCAGTAGCAGTATTTCGGGGTGAAGGAGGACGAGTCTGAAGGGGTACCGCATCTACTGTCCCATCATCCCGATTCAAAACCTGGACATCAAGATCGGACTCGGGCTGACCAACTTCAGTTGCTGGAGTTGAGGAAGGCGGGGCAACAGAGGCTTTGGCAGATGGTGCAGGAGGAGGGTCGACATCATCATCATCATCAGGGTCATCAGGGACAATCTTACCATCTTTTACAATGTTGTCCAAGCTAAAAAGGGTGAGGTCGAGCTCGGGTGCAAGAACTCGAACCTAATCCTTCAAATTCTCATAAGTAGCATTCATACTGCCTAGAAGATGACCCTGGAGCTCGGCATAGTCAGCTCAAACAGATTCCAAACTCTCCCTAAGATCCATCATCTTCCCATAAGTTGTGACATAGCTCTCCTTATGCTTCAGCGCCATATCCTCAGCCAACTTTGCAGAAGCCACAGCAGCAGTAGCCTGAGTCTTCTCACCCTCCAACTCTTTTTCTAGCTTCGCCACCTTCACTTCAAGCTCCTCCTCCAAACCCTTGATCTGGTCAAACTCTGATTTGGCCTCCTCCATAAAAGCCTTCGTTGCATGAATAGGAAGATCCTGGGCAGTTCGGTATAGAGCCGCCCCCATATGTGCCATCTTAATGCTACTCCGGGTAATGAAGTCCAAGTGACGAAGGAGGGAAACATCGTCAGTAGGAATGACACCATAAGGAGCAATTTGTTGATCAACAAATTCGACAGCATCGAAGTCAGGGGCATCCAAATTGAAGGGCTCAACAGTCCTCTGTCTTTTTGGAGGAGGAATGGCAGTAGGAGAAGAGGTAGCAACAGAAGCCAGGGGAGGATCAATCAAGTGAACCCGAGGAGTAGGAATCATCTTCCTCGGCCCAGAAGAGCTTGATATTGGCTATTTTAGAGGAACATGAGAGGATCCTTCCCCAGCCACTTTGGCCGAGATGTTCTGGGTAGCTGTGGCCTTTCTCGCCTTCTTAAAGGCCCTCATGGAGTCATTGTTTTTAGTCATATCTGAAATAACACACAGCAAGAAACCGAGTTATAAATCGGAAAGAAAAGAAAGGAACTCGACAAAATAAACAAAAAGAAGTCGACTACTACCCAGCTCAACTCAGAGAAGAGAGGGATTTCCTAGGAATTTTTTTGTATCAAGATGGGGAGGTTACCACCAGTTCTTTTCCAGCACAGTCACAAAGGCTTGCTCAACCTCATCCAACATCTCCCAAGTATACCTAGACACCACTACATTCTTTTTCCACTCTAAAGGAAAACTGGGCTCGCCATTCTCATCCAAAAAGAAAGGCCGGGCTCTTTCAACAGCTTGGACCTTAAAGAAATAGTTCTTAAAATCGCGAAAAGATTCATCGTATATTGAAAAAACTTTCTTTCCTTGAGCAGCACGGAAAGATACCTAAGCAGCCTTCTTCTTAGCCACCCCGGGTTTAGTCAAAACAAAGAGGTAAAGAAAAAGGGTTTGAGATGGCTTAACATCAAACTCTTTACACAATAATTGAGAAATCTTAAGAAAGCCCCACAAATTCGGGTGAAGCTGGGAGGGAGATACATTGCACGACCACATCAAATTGGTCTCAAAAGGAGTAAAAGGGAAAGTAATGTTCAGCTAGCTGAAAAAATAGTCATAGGCATAAAAGAAGGGACGCTCCCCCTGGACCGAGGTCGGGAAACAAACCCTCTCATTGGAAACATGCACTACAAGCTCATAATGTTTCTCATGGGCTCGAATACTACAAATCCTATGATATTTCCTCAGCTCTACCCAGTACTCAGCATTTACCACAAAGACACACAACAACACAAGGGAGTCCAGCCGGTCGGACATACCCTCAAGGACCTTGGAAGACGTCTCAACAATATTTTTGCGAGGAGACATGGTCAACTAGTCCTACAGCAAGAAAAAGAAAATGGATTACTAACCAAAGAAGCTCGGGCAAAATCAAAGAAATCAGCTCGGACAAACATGATTCAAGCATACAAATAGTAAAAAGAAAACCCCAAGACGCACACCAAGGTCCAGAGGCATCTTTTGGAGGCAGTAAAAGAGTAAGAACTCTGAAAAATCTACAAGGCTAACATCCCAGCAAAACTCTAAGCAACGCTCCGAGAAGAAAAACACAAATCAAAGCAAGTCATCAGAAAACCATTATCTTCTACAAATTTATCAGCAAAGAAAACTATCACCAGGGCAAAAGTCAAGGAGCAATCTTTTTAGAAGCAAACAGACGCAGTTCAAAAAACTCAAACATCAAAGTACGATCAGAAGCAGCAAACAGTAGGCGAAACCCTAAAAAACCTCAAACTACCAGGGAGTCCACCTAGGAGCATACATAAAGCCAAAAGAACACCAGAAAACATGCGTCACAGTGACAACCAAGCACGGTAATGTGAAAAGGTTCAAGCTTTCCAATGTAAACTCAAGCAAAACCGAAACTTTACCAAGAATAGAACTATGCAAGCGCAAGGAAAGAATGACGAAAGAAGTAAAAGAAATAAACAGAAAGAAAGACCAACCTGCAAGAAGAGGAAAGTGCTGAAGAAGTTAAAAACGAAGAAGCGAAATCCAGAATCGCCTGTCGAACAAATGAAGCACCAACAATCACCAAGGGCGTCACGGAGAGAAAGCGTGAAAAACGCAAGTCCCAGGCAAAGCCAAACGAAACAAAAGAATAGAGAGAAAAAGGGAAAGTTACAGCAAGCAAGAGAAAGCGTTGGTGTAATTCAAAAATGAAAGTGGGAGGCGAAAGAAACAGAGCATTAAGAAGTTAAAGGGGCATTAAAAACCCTCGCACGTTCCCAAGGCAAGGAACGTCTATTTCGAAATTAAAGAAAAGAAAAAAAAACGATCCATATTCAAAGGGAAACTCTACAAAGAAGAAATCGACAATGCTCGAGCTCGGCTTCACCAGAGAAGGATTGAAGTCCTAAAACTAAGGACTCGACCTCAAAAGGAAGACCGCACTCGAGCAGGGGCACTGTTCATACCTTGGGTCGAGATGTCCGATCCAGGATGATCGACAACAAGCCAACCGACCTCTTCAGGTCAGGACTATCCGACCTCTTCTCCAAGAGCTCGGCCAAATCACCAGGAAAGCCCAAAAAGGGCCCAAACAGAGGAACACGACCCAAATCCAAAGGCAGCCCAAGCCTATAGAGATAAGGGTGGTTCCTTTGAAGATTAGATGACTTCACTCAAAGATAAGATAAGATAAGATAACTATCTTATCTCCAAGAAGGTCACTCCTCACCATTATAAATACACTGGAGCACCCAGGTGTAAGTCATACTCTAATTCTACTAAAAACCTGCTTAATACCCTTGCTAACTTAAGCATCGGAGTCCCTTGTAGGTACCACCACCTTCCGGTGACGAAGGATCAGCACCACTGCTGGTTCACAAGCCGGACACAGCGGCTCCAGCCACCACCCACAAGTCGGACGTATCATCGCCGACCAGCACAGGAGATCTCGTCCGAGATCAACCTACAGTTTCAGGTAAGCCTCGGAACAGTACCTACAAGAGACTCCGATGCCTAAGTTAGCATGGGCTTTAAGCAAGTTTTTTTAGTAGAATCAGAGTATGAGTTATACCTGGGTGCTCCAGTGTATTTATAGTAGTGTAGGTTGACCTTTCTGGATAAGATAAGTTAGTTATCTTATCTTATCTTCTGAGTGAAGTCATCTTATCTTCAAGGGGAACCGCCCTTATATTTCTAGGCTTTAGTTGCCTTTAGATTTTGGCTATGTCCCTTTATTTGGGCCTGCTTGGGCTCCCTGTAGAGTTTTGGCCGAGCTCTTTGAGGAGAGGTCGGGAATTCCAGACCTGAAGAGGTTAGTCGACTTGTCTTTTAATCAGCCTGGGTCGTATAGCTCGACCCAGGACATGAATAGTGCCCCTGCTTGAGCGCGGTCTTCCTTTTGAGGTCAAACCTTTTTTGGACTTTGATCTCTTTTGGAGAAGCCGACCTCGAGCATTTTTGTCGATCTCGTTGTGGAACTCCTACTAGTGGCTTGAATGCGGAACGTTTTTTTTCTTTTAATTGTTGCGCGTGTTTATGTTTCCTTGGAAACGTGCGAGGGTTTAATGCTTATTAATTCCTTTTGCCGTTCCTTCTTTCCCTCTTTCGCATCTTTATTTTGAATTTCAAAGAGACTTGCTTTCAGTTTTATCGTCTCCCTCTACTTCATTTATTCACTGCCATTACTCTATTCCCTCCGTTTCTCTCACGCTCTCCAGTCTTCACATTTGTCTTCTTGCTTGTGTGGATCGTTTCTTTCTGATCTTTCCCTTGCGCTCGCTTCTTCTCCCCTTATAGGTTGGTATTTTTCTTTTTCCTTTTATGCTTTTCGATAGTCACCTTCTTGTATGCAGAAAGCTGTTGCATGTGGTTTTTACTGATTGTGATTCTTGATTCCTTCGAAGAAGATTGTGTCTTTTTCTTCGATATTTTGTTTCTGTTATAAAGCTTGTATCTTTACTGTGTTTCCTGCACTCTCTTGCTATGACATGTGGTTGATAGTTTTTGCTTCCTTAGGATTATCGCTGTTCTTGTTTCTTTTCATCTTTGCATGCCCCTCACTTTGTTTGGCCTGTTGGTAGAGGATGACTGTAGCTTTTCTATTTTGACGGTGATGGGTTTCTTGCTGCTTGTGTAGAGTGATGTTGGTAGAAGGTTTGTATTTTGAGATATGTTTTTAGGAGATAGACTGTTGACTTCTTTTTTTCCAGGTTCTTTCCTTATTACTGCCTCCAAAGGATGTCCCTGGACCTTGGTGGAAATTCTGGGGTTTCCTTTTACTGCTGTGTCTGACTTCTAACATTTGTATGTTTTTGCCCGAGCTATCTCCCTATTTGTCCGAGCTGTTTGATTAGTAATCCATTTTTCCTTTTTTTTTCACTGTAGGACTAGTTGACCCATGTCTTCTCGCAAAAACTTTGTCGAGACGTCCACCAGAGTCCCCGAGGGCATGTTTGACTGGCTGGACTCCCTCGTCTTGATGTGTGTTTCTGTGGTCAATTCTGATTATTGCGTGCAGCTTAGGAGACATCACATGGTTTGTAGTACTAGAGATCAGGAGAAGAATTACGAGTTGGTAGCTCCTAACCCTCTTGAGAGGGTTTGTTTTCCTTCTTTGACTTCAGGGGAACGTCCCTTCTTTTATGCCTATGATTACTTTTTTAGCCAACTGAACATCACCATTACTTTTACTTCCTTTGAGACCGACCTGTTGTGGTCTTGCAATGTAGCTCCTTTTCAACTTCACCGAACTCGTGGGGCTTCATAAAGATCTTCCAACTGTTGTGCGAAAAACTGGATGTCTGACCTTCTCAAACTCTCTTTCTTTACATTTTTGTTTTGACAAAGCCTGGGGCAGCTAAGAAGAAGGCTTCCTGGATTTCTTTCCGAGCTGCCCAAGGAAAGAAAGTTTTTTCTATGTACAACGAGTCTTTTAGGGATTTCAAAAACTATTATTTTAAGGTCCGAGCTGTTGAAGGAGCTCAGCCTTTCTTTTTGGAGCAGAATGATGAGCCTGCCTTCCCCCTATCCTGGCAACAGAATGTAGTAGTGTCTAGGTATACTTGGGAGATGTTGGACGAGGTTGAGTGGGCTTTTGTACATGTTCTAGAGGAGAATTGGGGGGAGCCTCCTCATCTTGATACGAAGAGGTTCGTAGGGGATCCCTTCCTTCTTCGAGCTGAATTGGGTAGCTACCGATTTCTTTGCTAGTTTTATCTTTGTTATTTTGTTGGTTTTGTCGATCTCTCTTTGTCTAACTTGTAACTTTGGTTTTGCTGTTTCCTTTTCTCAGAGATAGTGAAGACTACTGACGGTATGAAGGCTTTTAAGAGGGCTAGAAAGGTGACTACTGCTCAGAACATTTCGACCAAAGGTCCTGGGGAGGGATCTTCTGATGTTACGCTAAGGAGGTTGACCTCGGACACTTCTGGACCGAGAAAGATCATCCCAACTCCCTAGGTCCGCTTGGCTCCTTCTGATCCTCTCCAGCTGACCTCTAGCGTCGCCTCTCCCTCTGCTACTGGTCCTGCCCCCAAGAAGCAGAAGACTACTGAACCCTATAACCTGGATGCCCCTGACTTTGACGCTGTGGGGTTTGTTGATAACCAGATTGCTCCGAATGGCCGTTATACGATGAGTCGTTTAGGGATTTCAAAAACTATTATTTCAAAGTCTGAGCTGTTGAAGGAGCTCGACCTTTCTTCTTGGAATAGAATAATGAGCCCACCTTCCCCTTATGCTGGCAAAAAAATGTTGTAGTGTCTAAGTATACTTGAGAAATGTTGGATGAAGTTGAACAAGCTTTTGTACATGTACTAGAGGAAAATTGGAGGGAGCCTCCCCATCTCGATACGGAAAGGTTCTTGGGGGATCCCTCCCTTCTTCGAACTAAATTAGGTAGCTTGCTGATTTCTTTGCTTACTTTTCTCCTTATTTTATTTGTTTGTTTTATCAATCCATCCCTTTTTCATTTGCAATTCTGGTTTTTGCTATGTTTTCAGAGATGGTAAAGACCACTGATTCTATGAAGGCCTTTAAGAGGGCGAGGAAGGCGACTGTGGCCCAGAACATCTCGGCCAAAGGTTCCGGGAGGGATCTTCAAAAGTTACTCTGAGGAGGTCGACCTCAGACACCTTTAGGCCGAGGAAGGTCATACCGACTCCTCAGGTTTGCCTGGCATCTTCTGATCCTCCCCAGCAGACCTCTGGTGCTGCCTCTTCTTTTGCTGCCAGTCCTCTCCCCAAGAAGCAAAGGACTGTCGAGCCTTTCAATCTGGATGCCCCTGACTTTGATGCTGTGGGATTTGTGGATAACCAGATCGATCCTTATGGCCGACTTCCCATGGATGACGTGTTTATCCTACACCACCTGGGTTTTATTACCAGCAGTAGTGTGCAGATGGCGCATATGGGTGTGGCTTTATTTCGCTCAATCCAATATTCTCCTGTTCGCGCGACGAAGGCCTTTATGCAGGAAGCCAAGTCAGAGTTTGACAAGATCAAGGGATTGAAGGATGAGCTAGACGCCAAAGTGGCCAAGCTGGAGTTAGATGTAGAAAAGGAGAAATCACGGGCTGTTGCTGCAGAGGCTGCTGCGAATCTGGCCGAGGAGATGGCCAAGAAGTCGACGGAGAGTTATACTCAAACTTATGGTGAGCTGCTGGAGGTCAGGGAGAGACTTGAGTCGGCCCATGCTGACTATGCTGAGCTTCAGGGTCATCTTGTCGGCAGTGTGACTGACGCATATGAGAACCTAAAAGCTCAGGTCCGAGTTCTTGCTCCCGAACTCGACCTGAGTCTTTTTAGTTTAGATAATATTGTTGAAAATGGTAAAATTGTCCCTGCCCCAGACGAAGATGAAGAGGAAGGTCCTCCCCCCGAGCCGCCAGTCAAAGCTTCTACTGCCGCGATTTCTTCAACTGCTGCTGCTGAGGTCAGCCATTCCCAACCCGATCCGGATTGTGAGATACTCAATCGTGAGGATGGGACCATGGATGCTCTTCCTGTGAATATCATTCCTCCTTCTTCAGCTCAGGATGCTTACTGGGGAGAGTTTGAATCTTTGATGAGTTTTCTTTGATGTATTTTTTGTATAGTCCGATCTGTGGGCTTTTTAAACTCTGTTTTCTTGTAATTGAGCTCTGGTGTGGCCTTGACATTTCAGTTGCTTTTCTTAGCAAATTTCTTTAGGAATAAACAAATGCTTTTGAACTTCTAAGGTCAACCTTCGGGTGGCCTTCTGAATTTTTTATTGTAGTAGCTTTTTGGTATGTTTGTTTGCAACCTTTGCTGCTTCCAGGAATCTTTAGAGTGTTGGACTTTGCCGTCCGACCTCTTTGATTGCTTTTGTGTTTGTTTGTTTCCTGCTTTAGTCGGAATGACCTTTTGGGGCTAGCTTTGTTCGATGACTTGCTAATGTTCTTATGGAACTTTTTTAGTCTGAACAATTTTGATGGCCTTTTGTGAGGTCGTGGCTTTTTAAGTCGAGCTATGCCCTTTCTAGCGCATGCCTTTCGTGGGTCCGATTTCTCATGTCGATCCGAGCTGTAGCTTTTGTTGGTCCGACTTCACTTGTCAGTTCACTCTGTAGATGTTGGTCGATTTCACTTGTCGTTTCTTCTTAAGTTATTTTTAGTAATCCATTTTTATTTAGGGCTGGCCAGGCCTCTTTTTATGGATTACTTTTTATAACTTTTGTCGCTTTGATTGGTCGGGTCCGACTTCTTTTTGGTCGGTCCTTTCTAAGTTATTTCTAGTAATCCATTTTTACTCAGACCTCGTCAGGCCTCTTTCTATGGATTACTTTTTATAACTTTTGTAGGTTTCATGTCGATTGGTCCGACTTCTTCATGTAAGTCCATTCTAAGTTATTTTTAGCAATCCATTTTTTCTCAGACCTTGTCAGCCCTCTTTCTATGGATTACTATTTATAACTTTTGTCGCTTTCATGTCGATTGGTCCGACTTCTTCACGTCGGTCCATTCTAAGTTATTTTTAGCAATCCATTTTTTCTCAGACCTCGTCAGGCCTCTTTCTATGGATTACTTTTTATAACTTTTGTAGCTTTCACATTAATCTGTTTTTATTGCTTTTTCATCTTGCCGATTTTGTCGAAGTCGGGTGGTGAATTTTTGTTTTCACCTTGCCGACCTTTGTAGAATTTTGGATGATGAATTTGATTTCATCGTGGTCGAGCGGTGAATTTGGTTTTCACCTTGCCGACCTGTAGCTTTGTAATCGAGCGATGGATTTTTGGATTCAGATTAATGCCTCTTAGTAGAGAAACTTTGTAGAAAATCTGAAAAATTTTATTCCAATAGAAAGTAGATGTGTAGGCAAATAAAATATATACATGTGAGTGTTTACCCCTCTAAGTCAGGCAATTTTACAGATCTTGGCTTTATGCCTCGTTAAAAAACCTTTTCAGGAAAAAGAGTGCACCTTGACCTAAGATCCTTATTACCTCTAACTATAATACCTTCTTAGGTTGCAAGCATGCCATGACCTTGGTAGCTCTCGCCCTTCTAGTTCGGACACCTTGTAGTAGCCTTTTCCCAGTATCTCTGTGACTCGGTAGGGTCCTTTCCAATTAGCTGCTAGCTTCCCCTCTCCTGGTCAACTTGTTCCGATATCATTTCGGATTAGGATGAGGTCGTTATTGGCAAAGCTTCACTGTACTACCTTCCGATTGTATTTTGAGGCCATTCGACGTTTTAACGCCTCTTCCCTGATCCGAGCTCTTTCTCAGATTTCTGGAAGTAGGTCGAGCTCTTCCCTTTGGAGTTGGGAGTTGGCCTCTTCATTGTAGTAGATCATTTTGGTGGATCCTTCTTCGATTTCTACCGGGATCATTGCCTCCATTCCGTAAGCCAATCGGAAAGGTGATTTCTTTGTAGTGGAGTGTGAAGTTATCCGATATGCCCATAGGACTTGTGGGAGCTCTTTAGCCCAGGCTCCATTTGCATCCTGTAGTCTCCATTTTAACCCAGCCAATATGACTTTGTTAGCTGCTTCTGCTTGTCCATTAGCTTGTGGGTGTTCTACGGATGTAAATTGATGCTTTATTTTTAAGTCTGCTACCAACTTCCTGAAGCCTGTGTCCGTGAATTGAGTTCCATTGTCTGTGGTGATGGAGTAAGGAACCCCAAACCTTGTAACAATGTTCCTGTATAAGAATTTTCGACTTCTTTGAGTAGTGGCATTAGCTAGGGGCTCTGCCTTAATCCATTTTGTGAAGTAATCTACCCCTACAATAAGGAACTTGACTTGTCCTGATCCTTGGAGAAAGGGTCCGAGGAGGTCGAGTCCTCATTTTCTGAATGGCCAAGGTGATGTCACACTAATGAGCTCCTTTGGTGGGGCGATGTGGAAGTTAGCATGTTTCTGACACGGTGGACATGTCTTTACGAACTCTGCAGCTTCCTTTTGCAAAGTCGGCCAAAAGAATCTGGCTCGAAGTACTTTTTTGGAGAGAGCTCGTGCTCGCAGATGGTTGCCACATATGCCACTTTGTATTTCTTCCAAGACCTCCTTTGTGTTGGAGGTTGGCACACATTTCAATAAGGGTGTCGAGATTCTTCTCTTGTATAAGATGTTATTTATGATGGTGCAGTATTGTGCTTCTCGTCTCAACCTCTTCGCCTCGTTCTTATCTGCACGGAGTGTCCCTGATTTGAGGTAATTGATTATGGGGGTCATCCATCCTTGATCCTGACCTGATATGGCTAAGATCTCTTCTTCCTCTGAGATTGATGATTTTTGTAGTATTTCCTGGATGAGGCTTCTATTATTACCCCCTGATTTGGTGCTGGCTAATTTTGAGAGTGCATCAGCTCGAGCATTCTGTTCCTGAGGTATGTGACGAACCTCATATTCCCCCAGTTGTTCGAGCTGTTCTCTGGTTTTGTCCAGGTACTTTTTCATTGTAGAGTCTTTAGCTTGGTAGTTCCCTGCTATTTGCTAGGTGACTACTTGTGAGTCGCTGAAGATGTTAAGCTTTTGAACTCCAACCTCTTTGGCCAGCTTCAAACCAGCTAGTAATGCCTCGTATTCGGCCTGATTGTTTGAAGCAGGGAACTCAAACTTTAAGGAGAGTTCGATTTGGGTTCCCTGGTCACTTTTTATTATCACACCTGCACCACTTCCAGTTTTATTTGAAGAGCCGTCTACATAGAGATCCCATTTTATAGGAGTTCCCAGGGTTTCAGTATACTCAGCAATAAAATCGGCCAAATACTGAGACTTGATGGCCGTCTGAGCTTTATATTGAAGATCGAACTCAGATAGCTTGACTTCCCACGGTAGAATTCTTCCAGCTAGGTCTGTCTTCTATAGAATGCCTTTTATGGGTTGGTTTGTCCGAACCTTGATGGTGTGAGCTTGAAAATATGGGCGAAGTCATCGAGAAGTTAGTATGAGAGCGTTGGCGAACTTTTCTATCTTTTGATAGTTCATTTCGGCTCCTTGTAGGGCTTTGCTAATGAAGTAGATGGGTTGTTGCCCACTTTCATCTTCTCTGACTAGTGCTGAGGATATTGCCCGATTTTCCACTGCGAGGTATAATATAAGTGCTTCTCCTTCCCGTGGTCAAGTAAGGATGGGTGGCTGTCCCAGGAATTTTTTGAAATCCTGGAAGGCTTGTTCGCACTCCGTGGTCCATTCAAACCTCTTTTCCTTCCTTAGTGTGGCATAGAAGGGGAGGGAAAGAGGTTTGAGTGGACCCCAGAATGCGAACAAGCCTTCCAAGATTTCAAGAAATTTCTGGGGCAACCACCCGTCCATACTCGATCTCTGGAAGGCGAAGAACTCCTACTATACCTCGCCATAGGAAGCCAGGCAATAGCTTCAGCACTAGTCAAAGAAGACGAAAGTGGGCAACAACCCATCTACTTCATCAGTAAGGCTCTACAAGGGGCTGAACTAAACTATCAAAAGATAGAAAAGTTCGCCTACGCCCTCATACTCATTTCTCAACGACTCAGCCCATACTTCCAAGCTCACACCATCAGAGTACGGACTAACCAGCCCATAAAATGTATTTTACAGAAAACTGATTTAGCTGGAAGAATCCTAAAATGGACAGTCGAGTTATCAGAATACGACCTCAAATATGAAGCTTGGATAGCTATCAAATCTCAGTACCTGGCCGACTTCATCGCAGAGTATACTGACACCCCGGGCACCCCCACAGAGTGGAGCCTTTATGTGGATGGCTCCTCGAACAAAACCGGAAGTGGTGCAGGCGTCATTTTAGAGAGTTATCAGGGAACCCAAATCGAGCTCTCATTAAAGTTCGAGTTTCCCGCTTCAAATAATCAAGCTGAATACGAAGCCTTACTGGCTAGTTTGAAGCTGGCTAGGGAGGTAGGAGCTCAGAAGATTACCATTTTTAGCGATTCACAAGTAGTTACCTCACAAATAGAAGGGAGCTACTGATAAGCCACTATTTTATGGTTTATCTTGTGCTCAATTGAATGGTTTTTATCAACTCTTTACCCACTTATTCATACTATTTGCATGGTTTTACATTTGCCTTCCTAATTATGTGCTTTGATTGAAAATATGCTTCTTTGGCCTTAAGTTCCCTATGTTTAAATCCTCTCTTATTACCATTAGATGCCTTGATATGTGTGTTAAGTGTTTTCAGAGATTACAGGGCAGAAATGGCTCAGAGGATGGAAAGGAACCATGCAAAAGTGAAAGGAATACAAGAAGTTGGAGAAATTGCTAAGCTGTCCAGCCTGACCTCTTCGCACTCAAACTGCTATAACTTTAGCTACAGAGGTCCAAACGATACAGTTCTAGTTGCGTTGGAAAGCTAACGTCCGGGGCTTCGATTTGATATATAATATTCCATAGTTTCTATTACTCTATACAAGGCGATCGCGTGCTCCATGGGCCGCATCGCAGTGACGAAAAAGCAGCGTATTTGAATTCGCAACCAGCGAATTCTGGGCTATTTCTGACCCAGTTTGCGGCCCAGAAAACACATATTAGAGGCTATAAAGTGAGAAAATGCATCCATTCATGAACAAGCTTTCATATTCACAATTTTAGGATTTAGATGTAGTTTTTAGAGAGAGAGGTTCTCTCCTCTCTCTTAGGATTAGGATTTAGGATTTCTCTTAGTTTTAGGAGTGCCTCTCAATCCCAGGTTTAATGTTCCTTTTATTTAATTTTCTAATTTAATTTATGAATTCTTCCATGTTACATTTGATATCTTTATTAGTGCTAATTCGAGGTATTTCAGACTTATGATTGCTCTCTTTAATTTATTAATGCTCTCTGTTTATCCAAATTATTTTCATTCAAGTAGACTTTCTTCCCTTTTGGCTTTGGTTGAGTCATTGGAGACACTTGAGTTATCAAACTCATTGTTGACTGAAAATTGGAATTCTTCAAGAATTAATTCGAGTTCCAATAACTCTAGCCTTTCCCAAGGAAAGACTAGGACCTGAGGAATAAAAATTAATTCATCCACTTAACTTACCTTCATAGTTAGAGGTTAACAAAGTGGGAGAAAAATCCAATTCTCATCTGATAAGGATAACCAGGATAGGACTTCCAGTTCTTCATACCTTGCCAAGAGATTTTATTATTGTTAATTTATTTTACTTGTTATTTAAATATACCTGTGCCCATTGCCCAAACTCCAAAACCCGAATTTACAAACTCATAACCAATAATAAGAACATACCTCCCTGCAATTCCTTGAGAAGACGACCCGAGGTTTAAATACTCGGTTATCAATTTAAAAAGGAGTTTGTTACTTGTGACAACCAAAACATTTGTATGAAAGGACTTTTGAAGGTTTAGAAACTATACTTGCAATGAGGATTTATCCGCAAATTTCTAGACCACGCAAAAGTTCCTCTCATCAGCTACCAGGCCAAGGATCCCACTATGAGGAAGTACTTAGACAAGACCAGAGAACAGCTCAGACAATTCATGGGATATGAGATCCGACATAGACCCAGAGAACAAAATACCTGAGCCGATGCAATTTCGAAACTAGCCAGCACCAAACCAGGGGGCAATAATAGAAGTCTCATCCAAGAAACACTACAAAATCTGTCAACCACGGAAGAGAAAAAGGTCCTAAGCATATCAGACCAGGACCAAGGATGGATGACCCTATAGTCACAATCTCAAGTGGGAAATTCCCGCAGACAAAAAGGAGGCAAAAAGGCTAGTACGAGAAGCGCAGTACTACACCATAGTACATGACGTCCTATGTAGGAGAGGAATCTCTACAACCCTCCTAAAATGCGTCCCGACCTACGCTACGAGGGAAGTTCTCAAAGAAGTCCACAGTGGCATGTGCGGCAACCACCTTGAGGCGCGAGCCCTTTCGAAAAAGGTACTTCGAGCTGGATTCTACTGGCCGACCTTGCAAAAGGAAGCAACAGAGTTCGTCAAAACATGCCCCCATGTCAAAAGCACACAAACTTTCACACCGCACCACCCGAAGAACTCATTTGTGTCACTTCACCCTAGCCATTTGCAAAATAGGGGCTCGACCTCCTCGGACCTTTCCCTCAGGGATCAGGGCAAGTTAAGTTCCTTATTGTAGGAATAGACTATTTCAAAAAATGGATTGAGGCAGAACCTTTGGCCACTGCCACAGCTCAAAGAAGTCGGAAGTTCTTATACAGAAACATTGTCACAGGGTTCGGGGTCCCATACTCCATTACCACAGACAATGGCACTCAATTCACCGACACGGGCTTCAGAAATCTGGTAGCCGATTTGAAAATCAAGCACCAGTTCACCTCTGTAGAGCACCCACAAGCCAATGGACAGCCGGAAGCCGCCAACAAAGTCATACTGGCCGGGTTAAAATGGAGACTACAGGATGCTAAGGGAGCTTGGGCCAAAGAGCTCCCGTAAGTGCTATGGGCATACCGGACAACACCATACTCAACCACTGGAGAATCACCATTCCGACTTGCTTACGGAATGGAGGCAATGATTCCTGTGGAAGTAGAAGAAGGATCTCCCAGAATGATCCTCTACAATGAAGATACCAACTCCCAAGCTCAAAGGGAAGAGCTCGACCTACTTCTAGAAGTCTGAGAAAGAGTTCAGATTAGAGAAGAAGCCCTAAAGCGCCGAATGGCTCTGAGGTATAATTGGAAGGTAATCCGGTGAAGCTTCACCACCAACGATCTCATCTTAATCCGAAATGATATCGGAGCAGGTCGGTCAGAGAAGGGAAGCTAGCAGCCAACTGCAAAGGACCATACTGAATTACAGAAGTACTGGGGAAAGGTTACTACAAGGTGTCCGACCTCGAAGGGTGAGAGCTACCAAGGTCATGGCATGCATGTAACCTAAGAAGGTACTATAGCTAGAGAATAGTAAAGATCTTAGGTCAATGCGCACTTTTTTTCCTAAAAAGATTTTTTAATAAGGCGCCAGGCCGAGATCTAAGAAGTTGCCCGACCTAGAAGGGTAAGCACTCTCATTTACATTCTTATTTATGTTTTTATCTCATTATTATTTGAAATGAAAGTTGTCAATTCCCTAAAAAATTTCCTACCAAGACGCATTAATCTAAGCTCATAAAATGCAAAATTCATTGCTCGATTACAAAGAGGTCGGCAAGGTGAAGCGATAGAAGCAAGTTAATGCAAGAAGTTATAAAAAGTAACCCATAAAAAGCGACCTGACGAGGTCTAACTAAAAATGGATTACTAAAAATAACTTAAGAAGGCCCGACAGAGAAGTCGGACCAATGAAAGGATCACTAAAAAGGGACGAAGACATCTCGCAAAGGCTAAAGAAAGGTTAAAAAAACCAAATGCCAGAAGTGCTTTGCCGAAAGGTACAAGTCTTGCAAAATAGACACTACTTAAAAGGCTAAAGCACAAGTCGAAACGACGCTAAAAAGTCATCCAAACAAACTATAAAGAAAAGGTTCCTCATCAGGAATGCTACCTAAAAAGTTGTTGGATTATGACTAAAAAGCCCGGGTAACAAGGTCGTATGGGTCAACGTCTGAGGCACAGGTACGATCTCAAGAAAAGAAAAGCCAAAAGGGTTGAAAAAAAACTTAGGGCTCAAAAGTGCTTAGCTAAAAGGGTGCACACTCAGCTCAAAGAAGGCAGGATCTCAAAATAGGGCTACAAAAAATCGTCTGAGACAAAAAAGGTTCTATATAAAGAACACTAAAAAGTTATCGGACAAGTCACTAAAAGCCCGGACACCAAGCCGCAGGGATAAGTTTTCCCGACTTGATAAAAGGTTGACAAGTACCAACTCAAAACAAGCCGTGATCACAAAACAAGAGTAGAAGACCCACTCAAAGGAGGTCGGACTGGGAAATACCTAATCTCTACAAACTTCGCAAAGGGTTGCAAAAAGTAAACCTCCACACGTTCAGCAAAATGCGTCTATCGAAGTAAAACATTAAAAACTCATAGGCCACCTAAAAGGCAGCCCCAGAGTTTAAAGTGTTTATTTTTCAAAACAAAAGTTACTGAGAAGCAACTAAATGTCAAAAGAGTCAACTACAAACTTACAAAGACATAAACAAAGTTCAAATTCCATAAGTCGGATTACAACAGTACACAAGCACAATAAGTTATAAGGGATCCAAATTCTCCCCGGTAGCAACATCCTTAGAAGGAGGAGTAAGAGGCATGGTCGAGATCGGGGTAGCATTAACAACCCCATCTGGCCCATTCAAAATCTGCACGTTCGGCTCGGCCTCAAGAGGGTCGACCTTTGAAGGAATAGAAGAAGCTGAAGCCACCGAAGCTTTGGCTGGTGGCACAAGAGGAGGACCCTCATCATCATCATCATCACGGGCAGCACAATCTTGCCATCCTCCACCATATTATCCATGCTGAACAAAGAGAGATCGACCTCGGGAGTAATAACTCGGACCTGAGCCTTCAGGATCTCGAACATATCGGTCATACTACCCAACATATGTCCCTGAAGCTCGACATAATCATCTAGAGCAGATTGAAGCCTCTCCTTAGTTTCTAGCAACTCACTGTAGGTCCGGGTATAGCTCTCCTTATACTTTTTTGCAGTCCCCTCAGCCAAGTTAGCAGTTGCCTCCGCCCTAGTATCACACTCCTTCTCTTTCTCTACGTCAATCTCCAACTTGGCAACCTGATGACATGTCATCATGTCATGTTTTTCTATGCTTTTTCCTTTGTTTTCAATAGGTTTTATGCACTTTCTTGAGACATAAGCAAGCCAATTGGGTAGATTTCCGTGTTTCCTTTTATTCAATCAACCATGTATGAATTAATGCAATTTCATGAGATTTTATGCTATAATTGTCATATATTATGAAAGAATAACAAACTCATGATTTTGAGCAAAGCTTTGATGTGTTTGGTTGATTGATGATAGGTGAAAAGAGTTTTGAAGAAGGTTGAAGGAAGAAGGAATGGCTAGGAGCAAGAGAGAACAAAAAGCTTGAGCAAAAGTTTGCCTCAAACTTTAGCTCAAACTTTTGGGAGAAAAGTTTGAGCCAACGTTTGCCTCAAACTTTTTGGCAAACGTTGGCATCACAAAATCAATACCCTGGAGGAAAAAGCTTGCGCCAACGTTTGAGGTCAAACTTTTGCTCAAACGTTGGCGCCACACTTGCACACCCTGGAGGAGAAAAGCTTGCGCCAATGTTTGCGTCAAGCTTTTTGGCAAACGTTGGCGCCACACGCCACAACAGCCTGAAGGGGTATACTTCCAACCAGAATAACTTGAGCTACAGAGCTCCAAATGAGGTGATTCAAAAAGCATTGAAAAGTAGGAATCAAGAGCTTTCCAAGCATATATAGCACTGCATGGTGGACACTAAAATTGAGGGAGAAAACTGCCCCGAAATGTGCATAGACGAACATGGTGGCAACCTGCAGTGAGGCCAACTGACCTCTGTACCTTCGACGGAGTATAACTCGAGCTGTGGAGCTCCAAATGATGCGCTTCCAAAGGCATTGGAAAGTAGACATTCAGGGATTTACAAAATTATATAATAGTATGGGGTGGACAATACGTTTGAGCCTCCAGAACTGGCGTTTTCGACCACGTTTGAGGCAAACTTTACCTCAAACGCTGCACACCAAAGCCAGCGACCCTGTCCTCTTCAAAGGAGCATAACTTGAGTTGTAGATGTCCAATTGAGGTGATTCTAATTGGGTTAGAAAGCTGACATTCAGATCTTTCCAACCATATATAATAGTCTATAGTTGGCATGAAATTGGCAACGTTGACAAGAGAACAAAGTAGCACCCCACACATGCATACAAGGTGATCCACGTTTGGCTAAAAGTTTGACCTCAAACTTTAGCTCAAACGTGGATATCAGCAAAAGGGGGTGGCTGATATAAAAAGCTTGAGCAAAAGTTTGTCTCAAACTTTAACTCAAGCTTTTGTGCTTTATGTCCCAATTCACAATGGGTTTCTCTCCAACTCCAAGTGCAATCAACAGAGGCCATCTTCAACCCAAATCCAAAGCACGCAAAACCCATTATCATCACTCAAAGGCACAAGAGATAGATAAAATAGGAATTTTATTTAATTGTAATTTGTCTTTAATTTCACTTTCATTTTCATTTTTATTTTGTAAAAAGCCTATATAAGGCATCATTCTCATTTTAGAAAGAAGAGAGACTCGGATAGAGAGCATAGGAGGCTGGCTCCATGAGGGAGCATTAGGAATAGAGAACTCCCTCTCTTTAGTTTTTCTCTTTGTTTTGAATCTTGGATTGAGAATTGAAGAAATTCTGTTTCAATCTCACCTTGAGAATTCTCTCTGTTTTCTTCTTCTGCAAACTTTCAAGTGAATTGTGATTTGAATCAAAGTTCGTTTCATCGCTTTCATCTTTAATTTTCCTGCATCTTGTTTGCTAGCGGATCAAGGAAGGAATTGAGATCTAGATTTGTTTTCTAGTCTCATTGATTTCCTGAGATCTTCAACCTCTCATTTAGATTTTGCAATTGAGCTGCATTTCATTTTCTGTTCGGTTCCTCAATTCAATTTACATTAAGCCTGCTGCAAATCTCATTTACATTTCCTACACATTTTTGGCAAACGTTGGCATCACAAAATCAATACCCTGGAGGAAAAAGCTTGCGCCAACGTTTGAGGTCAAACTTTTGCTCAAACGTTGGCGCCACACTTGCACACCCTGGAGGAGAAAAGCTTGCGACAACGTTTGCCTCAAGCTTTTTGGCAAACGTTGGTGCCACACGCCACAACAGCCTGAAGGGGTATACTTCCAACAAGAATAACTTGAGCTACAGAGCTCCAAATGAGGTGATTCAAAAAGCATTGGAAAGTAGGAATCAAGAGCTTTCCAAGCATATATGGCACTTCATGGTGGATACTAAAATTGAGGGAGAAAACTGCCCCGAAATGTGCATAGACGAACATGGTGGCAACCTGCAGTGAGGCCAACTGACCTCTGCACCGTCGACGGAGTATAACTCGAGCTGTGGAGCTCCAAATAATGCTCTTCCAAAGGCATTGGAAAGTAGACATTCAGGGCTTTCCAACAATATATAATAGTATGGGGTGGACAATACGTTTGAGCCTCCAGAACTGGCGTTTTCGACCACGTTTGAGGCAAACTTTACCTCAAACGCTGCACACCAAAGCCAGCGACCCTGTCCTCTTCAAAGGAGCATAACTTGAGTTGTAGATGTCCAATTGAGGTGATTCTAATTGGGTTAGAAAGCTGACATTCAGAGCTTTCCAACCATATATAATAATCTATAGTTGGCATGAAATTGGCAACGTTGACAAGAGGACAAAGTAGCACCCCACACATGCATACAAGGTGATCCATGTTTGGCTAAAAGTTTGACCTCAAACTTTAGCTCAAACGTGGATATCAGCAAAAGGGGGTGGCTGATATAAAAAGCTTGAGCAAAAGTTTGTCTCAAACTTTAACTCAAGCTTTTGTGCTTTATGTCCCGATTCACAATGGGTTTCTCTCCAACTCCAAGTGCAATCAACAGAGGCCATCTTCAACCCAAATCCAAAGCACGCAAAGCCCATTATCATCACTCAAAGGCACAAGAGATAGATAAAATAGGAATTTTATTTAATTGTAATTTGTCTTTAATTTCACTTTCATTTTCATTTTCATTTTGTAAAAAGCCTATATAAGGCATCATTCTCATTTTAGAAAGAAGAGAGACTCGGATAGAGAGCATAGGAGGCTGGCTCCACGAGGGAGCATAAGGAATAGAGAACTCTCTCTCTTTAGTTTTTCTCTTTGTTTTGAATCTTGGATTGAGAATTGAAGAAATTATGTTTCAATCTCACCTTGAGAATTCTCTCTGTTTTCTTCTTCTACAAACTTTCAAGTGAATTGTGATTTGAATCAAAGTTCGTTTCATCGCTTTCATCTTTAATTTTCCTGCATCTTGTTTGGTAGCGGATCAAGGAAGGAATTGAGATCTAGACTTGTTTTCTAGTCTCATTGATTTCCTGAGATCTTCAACCTCTCATTTAGATTTTGCAATTGAGCTGCATTTCATTTTCTGTTCGGTTCCTCAATTCAATTTACATTAAGCCTGCTGCAAATCTCATTTACATTTCCTGCACAATTTTAAATTCCTCTGCAATTGCTCTAAGTTCTAATTCACTGCAATTTTGCTTCTCTGTTTACATTGCTCCCAATTTACTTTCCTGCAATTTAAGCTTGTTGCAAGAGTTTTGAATTCTGATATATTGCTCTATTTAATTTCCAGCACCCCAGCCCCTTTACTTTTCATGCAATTTACTTTTCTTGCAATTTAAGTTTCAGCTATTTTACTTTCTAGTTCTTTAAGTTACTTGCCAATTTACATTCTGCAACTTTAAATTCCTTGTCATTTACATTTTGTTGCTTTAAGTTTCACCCAATCTCACTTAAATGTTAGCTTGACTAAACTAATCACCCACTAAAGTTGCTTGATCCATCAATCCCTGTGGGATCGACCTCACTCACGTGAGTTTTACTACTTGATGCGACCCGGTATACTTGCCGGTGAGTTTTAGGTGTTTGGAAATTCGTTTTTCCACAAAAGCATCATCACAACCCTGGTATTAAGTTCATCCTTCAAACCCTTCACCCTATCGAATTGAGCTTGGGCATCCTCTAGAAAAGCCTTGGTAGCACAGACAGGGGACTCCCTAACAACCCTAGATAAAGCTATGCCAACTTTGGCCATCCGAATACTATTGGTTGTTATAAAGTCAAGGTGATGAAGGATCGAGACGTCGTCCAGAGGGACTCTACTATGCAGAGAAATCAATTCTGTGGTAAAGGCCACACCATCAAATTCTTTGTCATCAAGATTATACGTCTAAACAATTTTTTGGCACATGGGAGGTGGGCTAGCAGCTTTAGAAGAGGAGGCAGGACCAGAAGTCGCCTGGGATGGATCAGATGGAATTGTTCGAACTCTAGGGGTCGGGATGATCTTTCTCGGGCCCAGAAAGTTAGAAGTCGGCTTCTTCGAGGACACCCGAGAAGAACCTTCTCCCGAGGTCTTCACCGTCATGTTTTGGGCAGCTGTCGCCTTTTTGGCCCTCTGAAAGGCCTTCATGGAGTCTGAAGATTTTACCATCTCTGAAAAGGAAGCCAGGAAAACAAGTTACAATAACAGAAAGGGATAAAACTCACAAACAAATAGAAGAAAACTATCTGAAAGAAGTCGGATGCTACCTAGTTCAGCACGAAGGAGGGAAGGATCACCTAGAAACTTTTTTGTATCCAAGTAAGGAGGCTCTCCCCAGTGCTCCTCTAGAACACCCACAAAGGCTTGTTCTACTTCATCTAAACTCTCCCAAGAATACTTGGGAGCTACTATATCTTTTTGCCAACATAAAGGAAAGGTCGGCTCGTTGTTCTCATCTAAAAAGAAAGGTCGGGCATTCTTGACAGCTCGGACCTTAAAGTAATAGTTCTTAAAATCCCGAAAAGACTCATCAAACATATAAAACACCTTTTTGCCCTGGGTAGCTCGGAACGAGATCCAAGAAGCTTTTTTCTTGGCAACTCCTGGCTTGATCAACACAAACAAGTAAAGGAGGAGAGATATGGTAGGTCGAATACCCAACTCCTAGCACAACAGCTGAAAAATCTTAATGAAGGCCCAAGAGTTCAGATGGAGCTGGGAAGGGGCCACATTACAAGTCCATAAGAGGTCGGTCTCAAAGGCAGCAAAAGGGATGGTGATATTCAACTGACTAAAGAAATAGTCATAAGTATAGAAGAAGGGGCGTTCTCCCTGAGTCAAGGGAGGGAAACTAACCCTCTCCTCAGGGTCGGGTGACAACAGTTCATAATTCTTTTCATCGTCCTTATTGCTACAGATCCTATGGAACCTCCTAAGCCTCTCACAGTACTCCGGATCGGCCACAGTAAAACACATAAGGACTATAGAATCCAGCCAGTCGGCCATGCCAGCAGGGATTTTTGTGGACATCTCAACAATATTCCTACGGGTAGACATATAGCAACTACACCTACAGTAGGAAAAAAGAAAAGAGGTCACTACCAAACAACTCGAACAGTAAGAGAATGACAAAGAAATAATCAACAAGTGTCAAAAATGGCAGCAAAAGAGAGCCCCAGGACTTGCAGAGAACAGAGGATCAACACCAAAAGCCCAGGGGCACCCTTTGGAGGCAATAATAGAGCAGCACCCAGAAAAGGAAACGATGCAAAAATCAGAGCCCTAACCCTCTAAAACAAAAGAGAATAGAAGGAGTTTCAACCTAAGTACCAGCATTTCTTCATACAAACAGCAAAGATAAAAAGACCGTAACTATCAAAAGACAAGAGCACACAAGAATCGCCGAAGAAAGTTTCAACCTTTTTCAAGAGAAGCTCAACAAAGATCAAAACTTTGTACGAAAGGAAAGCATGCAAGGATGAAATCAATGAGAATAACAACAAATAAAGCATGTAAAAGAAAAGGTGTAAAGTAAAATACCAACCTGAGGAAGAAGGTAAAACAAGCAGTAAGCCACGCCAAAAGCAGTGAAAGCTCCAAGAATCCAAGAAAGGAGTGACCTTGAGGACAAAAGAAAGGAAGTTTCTGTCACCGGGCAGAAGAAGTGCACGAACGAATCATAAAGCAAACTTCAGAGAAAGAAACGAGCGTAAGATCAAAGGATGAAATGAAACAGAAGGGATAAGGAAACTGAAACGGAGAGCAAAACCTCTTCTTTGATTTCAAACAAAGTAAAGAGGGAAAAAAATGGCAAAACAAAAATGAAATCCTAATCAATAGGCATTAAAGGCACGTGCATATTCCCAAGAAAGTAACCCCTTCAAGAAACAAACGCGGCAAAGAAGCGAAAGCAAAAAATGTTTCGTATTTAAACTCAGTGTGAAACTCAAATACAGCTTGGACCAAGATGCTCGAGCACGACTTCCCCAAAGAGATCAAAGCTCAGAAAGCATGACGTCATGGAAAGGTCCGAGCTCAAGCAGGGGCACTGTTCATACCCTGAGTCGAGCTAGGCGAGCCGAGTTGAATGAAGATAAAAACGACCGACTTCTTATAAAGGTTGGTCGACACCGACCTCTTCCCAAAGAGCTCGGCCAAATTGCTATAAAGGCCCAAGTAGGCCCAAAGCAAAAGATCACATCCCGCCTAAAGGCGGTTGGCCAAAGATAAGGGGACTCACCCGTAAAAGATAAGATTAGATAACTAACTTATCTCAAGGGAGGTCACTCCACACTACTATAAATACACTGGAGCACCTAGGTATAACTCATACTCTGATTCTACACAAAAAAACCTGCTCAAAGCCCGTGCTAACTTAAGCATCGGAGTCTCTTGCATGTACCACCACCCTCCGGTGATCAAGGATCAACAACATCCCAAGGCTCAGCAAGTCGGACACGACAGCTTCGGCCACAACAGCAGATCTCCTCCGAGATCGACCTTCAGTTTTAGGTAACCCTCGGAACAATATCCTTATAGCTACTATCCACCTCTTGATGCACACTAATACCAATCAAACCCTTAACATTATGATCAACCTTACTCACAAGCCATATCACACTATCACCAAACACCTCCACATGAGCCTAACCTATTCCCACCATACCATTAACCTTATGTGCCCCATGAACAACCTTATGAACCACACAATTCCAACACCAATACCTCACACCACCTCAATACTCTCATCAATGTCAACCACCTTCAACATATGAGGACCTTCTCCCACATAATGAACCTTCTTTTTTCCCACAACCTTCAACGGAGTAAGCACTCCAATTATTCCTTCAAGAGCAAGAAGAGTACAAAAGGAGGCAAGAAAACATCATGGCTACCTTAGTCAGAGCTCTATCTCACCTAGCCTCACTACACTCATCCAACAATTTAAGCACTTCCACAAATAAAAGTGAAGAATCAACTTCAATTGAAGCATGTGGAGTGGAAGAGAGCTTGGAACTACAAGGGAAAGAAGAGGAGTTGAAGCATGAGTTGCAAGTGGAGGAGGTTGGGATCAAGAAATTAGAAGAAGTGGTTGAAGAGTTTGAAGAAGTTGAACAAGGAAACAAGCTTGAGGAAGCTTGTCAAGAGGTGGAGATCATACAAAAAGTACCATCCACTCCATCGTTTAAGTGGGTAAAATCCTTAACCTTAAGCTTCGTTATCCCACTTGAATATGGTTTGATTGAAAATAATAGACAACTTAGAAATCTTTGTGGATTGGGAAATAAAGGAAAGTTAGGTAGTAGTTGGAAACATGATCGTAGGTTCATTGAGGTTGAGTCTTTAAAGCTCGGTTTCAATGGTGGGTGTTATGCCAAATTAGATGGATCTAGAAGAATGTTTGCATGCTTGAGTGAGAACTTCGAATACTTGCCACTCGGATGGAATCACATGAGTCAACAAGAAGAAAGGGTGTACAAGATTTGGGTAGAATTTTTGTGTTGGTCTTATGTTTTTAGGGTAGAATAAGTTTTGGAGTTTGAAAGGCTATTTTGGATGTCATGTTAAATGCCTTAGAGCTGAAGGTGGAAATCCATATCGTCGCCGTATACCCCTTGCTCACCTTTGAATGCATGGAGTACTGTGCAAACCTTTAACTGTGGGGAGGTCGTCACCGATCGAAAATCTTGGGTAACAAATTCTAATCCCAAACACTTTCACATTTTTTTTTGAGTTCTTAGTTGCATCTCTTTCTTGATTTGTATATATTTCTTGAGATCTATTTGCATTTTTTAGTTTATTGCATTTCTTTTCATATATACATAAATAATAAGCTTTGTTAAGATAATGAAATTTTCCAAAAAAAAAAAAACATTCTTAATAGGGCATTGATTGATATCCTAATTGATTTGAGTTGATATTTGTTTTATTGAAACTTGCTTGAAATATATTGCGGAACATATTTTTGAGCTAAGAACACATAAGCATGTGAGTTTTGAGCCTAATTGTGTGGTTGCATCATATTAACCACTATTTTCATTCTTGTGTGTGTTATTCTCTTTCTATGATTGTAATCTTTGATTTGTTTGATTCTTTATGTCCATTGTTTGATGTACATATGCATTTATACGATTGAGGCCTTTATTTCAAATAGCTCACTCACCTAAATAGCCTACCCTTTTATCTTCCTTTGTTAACCAATTTTGAACCTATTTTAATCCCCTTTTGTTCCTTATTTTAGCACATCACTATCTCTAAGTGAAAAATAATAAATGTCCTTCATTTGGATCTTTGATTTGCTTAGGCTAGTGATGAGTGAATATTTTATATCCTTTTTAGTACCATTTTCTTAGTGTTTCTGAGCATATTTCATTAATTTTTATTATGTTTTAGTAGGTTTTAGTACAAAAATCACTTTTTGGATGATACTTTGAATTTTTGTGGTTTTCCTATGATTTTAGGTGATTTTTTGGTGAAATTGGTAAGTTTTGGCAAAGTTTGATTCAGAGGCAAAGAAAGGACAACAGATGCTGTCAAATCCTAACCTCCATGCATTCCAACGAGCATATCTTGAGATAAAGAGGTTCTATTGATGTGCTCTCAATGGCGTTAGAAAGCTAACTTCTAGAGCTTTCCAGAAATATATAATTGTCTATACTTTTTTTGGAGAAGACTTCCCAAAACGGGTGTTGAACGCCCAACTTACCCCCTTTCTGGCATTCAACACCCAAGGAGGACTAAAGCCAGCATTGAACGCCCAAACCCAGTGTTCAACGCCACCAAGGGAGCAAGGAAGCATCATGGACACTCCCTAGCGGGTGTTCAACACCCACTCACCCAAGTTGGATGCCAAGCTCAACCCAAACACTCACCAAGTGGGCCCAGAAGTGGATTTTCGCACCTTTAGCTTAGTCTATTTCATTTTTGTAATTACTAATTATTATTAATATCTTTTTAGGTCTAGTTATTAGTATAATAAATAGAACAAGGATCACCTTGTTGAGGACTTTTTCACATTCGAACCTTTTGATTTTATTTTCTGTACAATATGAGCGGCTGATCTCATAAGTTAAGAATAGGAGCTCTGCTCATTCCTATGGATTAATATTATTACTTTTCTACTCTAATAGATATTTGATTCCATTATATGATGTATTGTTCGTTCTTTATCTAATGAATCTGGTGTGGAACAAAAGTATGAATCCTTATTCTACATGAGTTCTTTACGAGTCCTGACCCGGATAGTATTGAGCTACAGCTTGAGAGTACATCACAGGTTCCAACAAGTTATTTGGGCTAATTGGGATATGTGACATGAAATCTCGTTAATCATGGATAATTGAGGTCCCTATGGCATTAAGACTAGAATACTGAGCATCATTCTCTAATCCGGAAGACCTGACCTTGTCTGTGGCATTTTGAGTAGGATCACTAGAGATTAAATTGCATGAGCTTCACCCTCTTTCAGATTGAACTATCACGACTGGTGCTTGGTTTAGACAGAGGAGATTAATGACCACTACCCCTGGCTTAATCACTTACAGCCTTGCCATTGAATGAATCACTCATTGTTAAAGTAGTCAGTAAGAAGTATTAATTCGGAAGAACAAGTATCTCTGAGACCTTAACTGATTTCTTACTATTGTTTCTACGTCAACTCTTTATTGTTTTCGTTATTGTTTTGTTTACGCACCTACAACAACAACAATCAACTTTCTATTCACCTAACTAATATCTGTAAGATAACCATAGCTTGCTCAATCCAACAATCCTCGTGTGATTCGACCCTCACTCACCTGAGGTATTACTTGGACGACCCGGTGCACTTGCCGGTTCAATTGTGCGAGTTTCATTTTCGCGCACCAAGTTTTTAGTGTCGTTTCCGGGGATTGTTCGAGATTGACAAACTACCGGTTGTCTTGCTCCTTAGATCAGGTACTTTTTACTGTTTTTTTGTTAATTGTGTTTCTTATTTTCTTTTTCAATTTTTTTTCAAAAATATTTTCATCTTTAATCATCTTTTTCTTTTGTTTGAGTCCTGCATCAATTTTTAAGTTTGGTGTCCCTTTGATTTTCGTTTCTTTTCTTGAGTTTTTGAATAAAAAATTGTTGTTATTTTCTTTCCTGGTTGTTCGAAAACTTCTTTGTGTTTTTCTTTATTTGAATTCAAAAATTTTAAGTGTGGTGTCTTTTAGTGTTTCTCATTCTGCTTTTCGAAATTTATGATATTTGATTTCAAAACTTTTAAGTTTGGCGTCCCTTCAGTTTGTTTCCTTTTCGAATTTCAAAAATATTTTGAAACTAATTTCCTTTTCAAATCTTAAATTTTAGATTGATTCTTGTGTTTCTATTTTGATTTTTTCATCCTTATTATTAGCAATATTATATTAATCTATTTTATATCTCTTTAGGACAGCTTACTAGAAGCCCTCTATACTTTGACATAGAGGCCCCCACATTTTCTTTGCTTTACTTCTTGTTTGTATAAGCAGGAACAGGAAAAATTCATTATGGATTCACTTGAGAATGCACAACCAAGAAGAACATTGGGGTCTTATACAGCTCTCACTCCTGACTTTTAAGGAAGAAGTATTTGTATACCACCTATTGGAGCAGCTAACTTTGAGCTCAACCCGCAGTTGATTATTTTAGTGCAGCAAAACTGCCAGTATCATGGGCTTCCACATGAAGAACCCACAAAATTCCATGCAGACTTTCTACAAATTTCTGACACAGTACGAGCCGACAGAGTAGATCAGGATGTCTATAGGCTGCTGCTCTTCCCATTTGCTATAAAAAGCTAAGCAAAGAGGTGGCTAGATACTCAGCAAAAATCAAGCTTGAAAATATGGGATAAGCTGGTGGACAAATTCTTGAACCAGTGCTACCCCCGAAGGAAGCTAACCCAGCTAAGGCTGGGTATTCAAGGCTTCAGACAAGAAGAGAATGAGTCCCTTTATGATTCTTTGGGGTGATACATAATGATGCTACAGAAATGTCCCACGAAAATATTTTTAGAATGGGTAAAGTTCGACATTTTCTATTACGGACTCACAGATATAGCGAAGATGTCCCTAGATCATTCTGCAGGTGGTTCCATACACATGAGAAAGACAATCGAAGAAGCTCAAGAACTCATTGAGACAGTTGCCACCAACCAGCATCTATATTCATCTAGTGAGACTGCAATGAAAGGAAAGGTCAAGGCAGTGTCCACTGAATCAGACCATCCAAAACAAAGTGAATCATTGACCCAGCAGCTACACTCCCTCACACAATAGTTGCTAAATTTGCAGGGAGTGTTACAAGAAACCCATGCCTCCAACAAGAATATAGAGGCACGACTGCACCAAGCTGAATAGGATTTATCTGAATGGATAAGAGAAGAGTGTCAAGCCATCCAACTAAGGAGTGGAAGGACCTTGCACACCGAGTCTCAAGATAGTAAGAAGCAAGGGGATGAGAAAATGACAGAAGATGAACAAGAAGCCGCCCAGGACACCATGAGGGGCATTGAATGCCCAAGGAGGGTGATGAATCCAAATTTCATGGTATTTATTTGCTTTAATTAGGTGGATTTCATTGACTTTTCTTGCATTTATCCATTGAAATAGCATAGTTTCATGATGTCTTCCTAATTTGTGCTTGAAAGTGAAAACATGCTCTTTAGGCTTTTTTATTGCTAAATTTTATTCACTTTGTCCCATTTAGTGCCTTGATGCATTTGTGAAGTGATTTCAGGTTTTCAAGGCAAGTTTGGGTTGAAGAAGTGAAGTAAGAGCATCCAAAAGGGAGAAATCATGAAGAAAATGAAGTTTGGAAGCTGCACCAAAGGTGCATATGCACAGTGATGCGTGTGTACCCACAATGGTGACTTCGTGCAAGGATGCGTACGCACCAAATGTCATGCGTACACACAATGGAAAGTTTGCGCAACCGTGCGTACGCACAATAGGTCGTGCGTACGCACGCGTGCATGCACGTGAGGTCATTAATTGCAAATCGCTGTGGGCGATTTTTGAGCCTCCAAAGCCTAATCCAACTCATTTCGGAAGCTATTTCAAGCCAAATTGAGGAAGGATGAAGGGGGAGCACTTAGGTTTAGGTTTTTACATATTTTTGTTGGTTTTCTAGAGAGAGAAGCTCCCCCTTCTCTCTAGAATTAGGGTTTATAGTTTACTTTCTCTTTAATTTCAGTATTTAATTCTTGCTTTAGTGTAATTTCACTTATGTTTTCATGCTCTCTTGCTTTGATCTTCTTCATTTCTTTTGTTATTTCCTCAATTTTGTCATTTATAGTTTATGAACACTCTTGTTACTTTCAATTTCATTTAATGCAATTTTGATGTTTTATGTCTCTCTTTAATGCTTGTTTGAGTTGTTATTATCATTTTATTACAATTGGTAGTTATAGAATTTATTTTTTATTGCAATTTATGATATTTTCCCTTTTATGCATGTTAGGTGTTTCATAAAATGTCTCTTTTAGCTTTTGCCTAGTTCACACTCTTGGCTTGGAATTGGATAATTAGGTGACTTTGAATCATAGATGTCCATTCGATGTTGTGATTAGGATTGTTAGTTGGTTTAGTTTTCACTAACGCTAATCTTTCACTAAGTTAATTAGTGAGTTGATTAGGACTTGTAGATTGAGATCAATTATGCCCTTTTGACTTATTCTCGATATTAGGATAGACTAATTGGGATTAATTCTTAGCAATTATCATGTTTGTGGTCTATGATTAGGATAGGAATCCTTAACTCCTAATCCTTGTTAAGAGTTCCTACTTTTTGCCACTTGAATTATATTTTTGATTTACTTGCTTTGAGCTTTAATTTCTTGCATGTCTATTTACTTCCTTGCACTTTAATGTCTTGCCACTTGCTATCTTAAAATCCCCATTCCCTCATAACCAATAATTGTACATTTCATTGCAACTCCTAGGGAAGACGACCCGAGGTTTAATTACTCTCGGTTTATATTTTGTATTGGATTTAATATTTGATCTTGAGAATTTATTGTTGGTTTGGACTATGCTACCAACGAATTGATTCTTGTTTTGATTGATTCTAAACCGGTAACAATTCTCTTATTAGAGGGGCAGTAGTGGAATCCAATGCCCAGAAGGGGGGAATATTGGCATTCAATGCCAGGAAAGGACCAGCATGGGCGTTGAACGCCCAAATGAGGGAAGCCAAGCAGGTGCACGTTCAGGGAACACCTCTCTGAAACTAGTTGGTAATCCTTCTTCTGGCACCGTGAACACTCACCCTGTACCACTCAGCATACCTGATTACAGGACTAGGATGCCATATTCTCAAAACTCTGTCAAGCAGAAAAGGATAAGCAATTTGCCAGGTTTGCGGGTTACCTAAAGACACTGGAGATCAAGATCCCATTCGCAGAAGCCTTTGAACAAATTTCCTCCTATGCCAAGTTCATGAAGGACATATTAAGCCACTTGAAGGATTGGAGGGAGGTAGAGACTGTCCTCCTTACTGAAGAATGAAGTGCAGTCATCCAGAGGACCCTGCCAGAGAAACATCAAGACCCCAAGAGTTTTGTGATACCTTGCACTCTCGGGGACGGTCACATAAGGAAAGCCCTATGTGATCTTAGAGCAAGCATCAATCTGATGCCTTCATCACTAATAAGGAAACTTGGGAACCAAGATGTCAAGCCTACCCGCATCTGCCTGCAGCTCGCTGATGGATCCACCAAGTTCTCATCAGGAGTGGTTGAAGACATGATCGTAAGGGTTGGACCCTTTGCGTTTCCCACAGACTTCATGGTGTTGAACATGGAAGAACACAAGAATGTATCCATTATTCTAGGAAGACCCTATTTGGCTACAGGAAAACCCTCATTGATGTGCAAAAAGGGGGAAGTGACACTGCAAGTTGATGAGGACGAATTCGTACTGAATGCTGTCAGGGCCATGCAGTACCCTGACACACCAGAGGAATGTATGAAGATTGATATCATCGACCCACTGGGTATGACACGCTTGACATAGAGGCATCAGGAGAATAGGAGGAATCGTTAAGAGCTCCTAAAGTGGAAGATAGACCTCTCAAACTCGAGCCCAAGCCATTACTATCATCCTTGAAATACGTGTTTCTAGGAGATGGTGACACTTATCCAGTGATCATAAGCTCTACTCTAGAGCCGTAAGAAGAACAAGCACTGATTTAAGTGATGAAGACCCACAGAACAACTCTTGGTGGACCATAAGTGACTTAAAAGGGAATTAGTCCAACTCGTTGCATGCACAAGATTAGGTTCAAAGAGGATGCAAAACCAGTGGTGCAACTGCAGAGGCGACTGAATCCAGCTATGAAGGAAGTAGTTCAAAAAGAAGTCACAAAACTATGTGAAACAGGGATTATTTACCCCATCTCAGATAGCCCCTAGATAAGCCATGTCCATGTTGTACCCAAGAAAGGCAGGATGACAGTGATCCACAATGAGAAGAACAAACTGATTCCAATGAGAACAGTTACAAGATGGCATAAGTGTATTGATTATAGAAGACTCAACAAAGCCACAAGAAAGGATCATTTCCCCTACCATTCATGGACCAGATGCTGGAAAGATTAGCTGGGCATGCATTCTACTGCTTCTTGGATGGCTACTCAGGCTACAATCAAATTGCAGTAGATCCTCAAGATCAAGAGAAAATAACATTCACATTCCCGTAAGGAGTGTTTGCTTACAGAAGAATGCCATTCGGCCTTTGTAATGCACATGCAACCTTTCAAAGGTGTATGCTCTCAATTTTTTCAAACATGGTTGAGAAATTCCTCGAAGTATTCATGGATGACTTCTTTGTCTTTGGCGATTTCTTTGATTCCTGCCTTTACCATCTAGCCTTGGTTCTGAAATGATACCAAGAAACAAACTTCGTTTTAAACTGGGAAAAATGTCACTTCATGGTGACTAAAGGAATTGTTCTTGGACATCGGATTTCGAACAAGGGAATAGAGGTCGATTAGGCTAAAGTGGAAGTAATTGAATGATTACCACCATATACTAACGTTAAGGCAATCAGAAGTTTCCTGGAACATGCAGGTTTCTACAAGAGATTTATAATAGATTTCTCTAAAATTGCAAAATCCCTGTGCAATCTCTTAGCCACTGACACTCCTTTTGTCTTTGACAAAGATTGCTTGCATGCTTTTGAGACTCTGAAGGCTAAGCTTATCTCTGCACCTATCATCTCTGCACCCAACTAGGACCTGCCATTCGAACTAATGTGTGATGGTAGTGATTATGCCATTGGTGCAGTCCTAGGACAGAGACATGATAAGCTCTTGCACGTTATTTATTATGCCAGTTGTGCTTTAAATAACGCACAAAAGAACTACACCACCACCGAGAAGGAATTACTTGCAGTAGTCTATGCCATTGACAAGTTCAGATCCTATTTAATAAGCTCTAAGGTCATTATCAGGGACAGGAAAGGATCTGATAATCAGGTGGCTGACCATTTGTCCTGGATTGAACCTGCAGTAGGGACGTCCCCTCCCACTATTGAGATATCCGAGACCTTCCTTGATGAACATATCTTTTCAATACGTAAGGCACCTTGGTTTGCTGACATTGCAAATTACAGGGCGATAAGGTTTATTCCCAAGGAATACAATAGACAGCAAGTTCAAAAACTCATCCATGATGCTAAGTACTACTTGTGGGACGAACCATATCTTTTCAAAAGGTGCTCGGACGGTATAATCTGCCGTTGCGTATCTGAGGAAGAAACGCAACAAATCCTATGGCATTGCCATGGCTAAGATTATGGAGGTCAGTTTGGAGGTGAGAGAACAGCCACTAAAGTCTTTTAGAGCGGCTTCTACTAGCCAACGCTCTTCAAGGACTCCCGGGAGTTTGTCCGTAACTGTGACCGTTGTCAATGATAAACCCATATTTTATGATATATTTTGTGCCCAATTCAAGTGATTTATTCAATCCCTCACCCACTTATTCATGTAAATTGCATGGTTTTACTTTCCCTTTCTTATTATGTGATATATGTGAAAAACATGTTTCCTATGCTTTAAAAATATTAATTTTAATTACCCTTTATTACCATTCGATGCCGTGATTTGTGTGTTAAGTATTTTCAGATCACCTAAGGCAGGATTGGCTTAGAGGACAGAAAGGAAACATACAAAAATGGAAGGAAAGCACAAAAATGGAGTCTTGAAGAAAAAGGCAGCGACGCGAACGCATGGATGACGCAGCCGCGTGCCTAGCGCGAAAAGGCAGCGACGCGAACGCGTGACTGACGCGGATGCGTGCCTTGAGCAGAACGCAAATGACGCGTATGCGTGACCGACGCGACCGCGTGGAAGAGCAGAACTCCAGATGACGCGACCGCGTGACCTACGCGGACGCATGACAGACGCCACGTGCAGAATCTGCAGAAAACGCTCCCAGCGATTTCTGAACCCTTTTTCGGCCCAATTCTGAATCCAGAAACACAGAATATAAGCCAGAGAATGGAGGAATCAAAAGAAAAATATATCATACATTCATAATTTTAGGATTAGATGTAGTTTTTAGAGAGAGAGGTTCTCTCCTCTCTCTTAGGTTTTAGGATTAGGATTCCTCTTAAAGGATTTAGGATTTCAACTTCCTCTCAGGTTCAATATTCCTTTTATATTTTTATTTATTCTAATGCTTTTATTCGTATCTGACTTATGTTACCAATTTGGCTCATGAACTCTTTATGTTTAGATTGATTTTCTTTTATTAATGCAATTGATGTATTTCAGATTTATCTTTAGCTTTTTTATATTCTTGGCTTTAATTGATTAATTGGAGACTCTTGAGTTATCAAACTCATCGTGATTGATAATTGTTATTTTTGCTAATTTAATTGAATTCCAATAACTCTAGTCTTTCCTTAGGAGTTGGCTAGGACTTAAGGATCAAACTAATTAGTCCACTTGACTTTCCTTTGCTCTAGTAAAGGTTAACTAAGTGGGATTAAAACTTAATTCTCATCACCATTGATAAGGATAACTAGGATAGGACTTCCAAATTTTCACACCTTGCCAAGAGTTTTATTAGTTATTAATTTATTAATTCCTACAATTTATTTCCCTTGTTCAAACCTTTTGAAACCCAAAAACACCGTTTTTCATAACCAATAATAATTCATACTTCCCTGCAATTCCTTGAGAAGACGACCCGAGGTTTGAATACTTCGGTTTATAAATTTTATTGGGTTTGTTACTTGTGACAACTAAAACGTTTGTAAGAAAGGAATTCTTGTCGGTCTAGAAGCTATACTTACAACGCGAATTTATTTGTGAAAATTCTAGATCACACGAGAGTTTCGTTCTTCAGTCAACGAGCTGGAAATTTCCCTCACAATCACGAGATGCCTCAACAGGGAATCTTGGAAATTGAGGTGTTTGATGTATGGGGCATAGAGTTCATGGGCCCTTTTCCACCCTCATTCTCAAACACACATCCTTGTGGTAGTAGACTATGTGTCTAAATGGCTTGAAGGAATCATATCACCTACTAATGACACTCGAGTAGTAATGAAATTCCTCCAGAAATACATTTTCAGCAGATTCGGTGTCCCAAGAACACTGATTAGTGATGGAGGCAATCATTTCTGTAACAAACAACTCGACTCCATCCTGCACCGTTATGGCATTCACCATAGAGTGGTGACTTCCTACCATCCACAGACAAGTGGGCAGGCTGAAGTCTCCAACAGGGAGCTCAAAAGAATCTTGGAAAAAATAGTTGAGCGCCTCTAAGAAGGACTGGGCAAGAAAGCTTGATGATGCCCTTTGGGCGTATAGAATGGCTTTAAAGACTCCTATTGAAATGTCGCCCTACCAGCTGGTCTATGGCAAGTCATGTCAATTACCAGTGAAACTGGAACACAGAGCCTACTGGGCAACCAGATTCCTCAACTTTGATGCCAAGGTTGCAGGAGAAAAAAGTTTGCTCTAACTCAATGAGTTAGATGAAATCCGACAAGCTGCATTTAACAATGGTAAAACTTACAAGGAAAGGGCAAAGAATGGCACGATAAAAAGATCTCCTTTAGAGTCTTCGAGCCTAGCCAGAAGGTTTTACTCTTCAATTCTAGACTCAAGCTCTTCCCTGGGAAGCTAAAGTCACGATGGATGGGATCTTTTATGGTCATTAATGTAACACCTTATGGTCATATAGAACTCCAAGACAGACACTCTGATAAGAGATTTACAGTGATTGGACAGAGAGTCAAGCATTACCTAGGGGATAATCTTGAGCAAGAAAGCTCTACACTATTGCTAACATGACAGTAGTCAAGTCAAGCTATTAACAGTAAAGAAGTTCTTGTTGGGAGGCAATCCAACCATAAGTAGCATATTATTATTTTCGTTCTTTTGTTTATTCTCCTTTAAATTCATTTTTAGTTCATTTCATATTAATTTTTATAGTTCTCCTTTGCTTTTTAATGTTTGTGATCATGCGCAGCACTTAGAAAAGAGATAGAGAAATTCAAAATTGAAAACAAAGCACCCTAGGGAAAACAAACCCTTGCTGGCATTGAACGCCAGACAAGGAGGAGGTAGGCGTTCAACGCCCAATCAGGAGAACAAAACTGGCGTTGAACACCAGAGAAGGGGTACAATGGGCGTCCAACGCCCTTTGAGGGGCAATTGCTGGCGTTGAACACCAAATCTGGAGCAAGGCTAGGCATTCAACTCCCCCTATGGAGGGATCCCCTATGGGCGTTCAATGCCCATTCCTGGTGTTGAATGCCCAATTCTGAAGAAAAAAAAAATAGAGAGAGAGATCCCCTTGGCTTTTAATGCCAGACCTGGGAGTTGAACACCTAGGAGGGGGAGATGGCAAATTTGAATTTGCAAGGGAGGAAGACGGGGTTGACTTTTCCAAACCATATATCTTTTCAAAACATTATCTTTCCACCAAAGACCTTTTCATATCATATCCTCCTTTAATTTAATCTATATTTCACCAAATTAAACCCAATTCTTCCAAATCTTTTTTAAAACAAATCCCCTCTAGTCTTATCTTTTCAAATCAAATCCTTTTCATATCTTATCTTTTCAAATCTTTGTATGAATATCTTCCTTCCCACCAAATCTTTTTCAAATTTTTCAAATCTTCTTTAAATCCATTTCAAATCTTTTTCAAATATTTCTTAATGTAAAAAGCGTTTCAATCATATCTTCTATAATCCTATTTTTTAAATTTAAACCTTGTTATCTTCTCCCATCTCCTTTCAATTTAAAAACCGAAACCCTACCCCCTCCCTCTTCTTCAACATTCAAACTTCTCTCTCAGTCACATGCCCTCCTTCATCTAGCTTACTCTTCTCTCTTCTTTTCTTTTTGCTCGGGACGAGCAAACCTTTTAAGTTTGGTGTGGCATACGCTTCATTCTTTTAATTATTCACACTCCATGGCTCCAAAAAGTGGAAGATCTCCTTCAAGAAACAAGAAAGAAAGTGCTCCACCAATAGCTGCCTATAAACCCTACAAATTCTATTCTAAGCTTCATGAGGAACACTATTACAATGTAGTATGCAAAAAGATAGTGATTCCAGAAGTCAAATTCGAATTAAAATAAGATCAATACCCAAAAATCCAAGAGAAAATTTAAACAAAGGGCTAGGAAATTCTGGGTAACCCTACAACCAATGTCGGAATAGTAACAGTCCGTGAGCTTTATGCAAATCTGTGGATGACAGATAAATAAAAGAAAGAAGGACAAGGATTCCATACATGGTGCACCATGGTCCGAGGAAGGACTCTGCATTTAAATCTGGATAAGGTGAGGGAGATTTTTAAATTACCCCCACAAAAGGATGACCCTGACTCCTTTAATAGGAGGGTACTAGCTAATCTGAGGCTAGATCATGTCCTTAAGGACATATGTTTGCTCAGAACTCAGTGGATCAATAACAAGAAAGGTAAACCAAACTAACTGAGGAGAATGGATCTCAAGCCAGTTGCTAGAAGATGGCTAGACTTCATTGAGCGTTCCATACTCCCTACTAGGAACCGTTCTAAAGTTACTATAAGGCGAGCTGTGATGATCCGTTGCATCATGATGGGCAATGAGGTGGAAGTTCACCAACTAATCCATGTGAGCTGTATAAATTCACAAATAAGACCTCAACTCAAGCCAAGCTAGCTTTCCCACACCTCATCTGTCACTTATGTGGTGAGGCAGGAGTACTGATTGATAGAGACACATGCATCCCAGTAGACAACCCAATCACCAAAGAAAGTATGGAGTGCACCAAGAGGCCAGCACCAGATAAGATTCAGCAATTAGTTGACCTTCCCAAGAGGAAGACGCCCGAGACATCTCAAGAACAAAGTATCCCTCCAATTGAACATTAGACTCAACTAGCAGCATCTGTTAAACAGTTGCAATCCACTATGGATCAATTGAGAGAGGAGCAAAAGAACCAGCCTTGCATACTTCATAAGCTGGCTAAAGAACAAGAGAAGCAAGGGCGAGAATTGAAAGAATTGAAGTGTCAAAAAGTATCTGCTAGAGACAGCAGTGACCACCATAATTAAGGTGGTTGAGTTTTACCCTGTTCAGTTCCTATTTCAGTACTTTATTTCCTGTTTTTCAATTCTAAGATTGCATGATCACTATTATAATTTTCCATTTTTCTAGTAGTTAATTTTTATTTTCGTCTTTTAAATTTAAGATGTTCCATTTATCATTCCATTAAACTTGAATAAAATTTTGTTTTTTTAGAAGCAGTAAAATACAAGAATTCTTGAGTTGATTATAATTCGTTCCTTCTAATTCACAAAGTGGTGGCCTTGCATTTAGTTTCTGTATGTATGAATTAACTGTGCATAATTGTCTTGAAGTTGAGGGTGTTGGCTCTTGAAAGAACAGTGAATTTAGAGAAGTATTATTGGTTCTCAGAAAAATCTAAATTATTTATTCTTGAAGCAAAAGAAACAGAAAAAAATCCAAAAAGAAAACCAAGAAAAGGGTCAAAGGCTTTGAGCATCAATGGTTAGGAGGGTCAAAAATTGGCCTAAAAAGCTCAATTGAGTTGATGTCCTTAACTAAATGCTTGAGACTAAGCAGTTAAAGTCGTGATCCAAAGTGATACGCGGATATTTTATACGCTTTTTGGCATCATTTTCATATAATTTTCATTATGTTTTGTTTTTTATTCTATTTTTGTAGGTTTTAGTGAAAATTTTATATTTTTTGATTCTACATATATTTTGTGTGTTTTATGATGATTTCAGGTATTTTCTGACTGAAATTAAGGAGTTTTGGCAACGTCTGATTCAGAGACAGAGAAAGGACTACAGATGCTGTCGGAATCTGACCTCCGTGCACTCGAAGGAGCATTTCTGGAGCTACAGTAGCCCAAATGACGCACTCTCAATGGCTATGGAAAGCTAACATCCAGGACTTTCCAGAAATATATAATAGTTCATACTTTGCTCCGAAAATAAAGGCCCAAAACTGGCGTTCAACGCCAGCCACCAGCCCCATTCCTGGCGTCCAACGCCCAAAGGGGAGCAGTTGGCGTCCGATGCCAATTTAGGAGTCCAAAGCTGGTGTTGGACGCCCAAAGGGGAGCATTAGCTCGTGGCTTCCCTCAAGCTCAACCCAAACACTTACAAAGTGGCCCCGAAAAGTGGATTTTTGCACTACAAGACCAGTTTATCTTATTTCTGTAATTCTTAGTTATTAGATTAGTATATATAGACAAGAGTTCACCCTTGTTAGGAGCTCTTGGACACTCTACATGTTTTTCATTACTTTCCTATAAGCCATGAGTCACTAACCTCTTAAGGTTAAGGTTATGAGCTCTGCTGATTCTTATGAATTAATAATATCACTATTTTACTTCAATCTATGCTTGATTCTATTCTAAGATGTATCTTCGTTCTTCATCCTAACGAATTGGAAGTGTAACTTGACTGTCATCCCTATTCACATGGGTTCTTGCAAGTCCTTGATGGGATAGTACTGAACCACAAGCTTGATTATACATCTCTTAGACAGCTAATCCACATATTCGTTAGGGACTCCTCGAGACATTAGTTCAGCCGAAGTGCGGGGCGATTAGGGCCTTTGTGGTATAGGTAGAACCCAAGGAGTAGCGTTCTCTGATCTGGAAGATCCGACCTTGTCTGTGGTGTTTTGAGTAGGATCACCAAGGGAATGGACTGTTAGAGATTCACCCTCGTTCAGATTGGATGACCACTGACCCGACGTTTGATCTGAAGTAGAGGAGATTAATGACCATTGACCCGGCTATAATCATTTAGAGCTTGCCATGAAAAAAATCAATCAGAAGTTGGAGTAGATGGTGAGAGAAGTTGATCCAGAAGGAAGAAGCATCTCCAAAGCCTCAATCGTTCTCATACCATTGATTTCACACCTATCTAGTAACGTTTTTTTATTTATTTGTTTTATGCGTTTTCTTGTGACAACTATAATTTTTATCCACCTAAATAAGATCTGAAAGGTAACCATTGCTTGCTCAAACCAACAATTCTCGTGGGACCGACCCTCACTCACCTGAGGTATTACTTGGACGACCCGATATACTTGCCGGTCTATCTGTGCGAAACGTGCGGAGTCAGTTTCGTGCACAAAATTTTTGGCGCCGTTGCCAGGAATTGTTCGAGTTTGACAAACTACCGGATTATTTTGTTGCATAGATTAGGTACTTTTTACTATTTCTTTTGAGTCTTTTATTTTCTTTTTTCAAAAAAATAAAAAATTTTTCAAAAATCTTTGTTTTTCTTTATTAATCTTTACGTTTTGTTTGTGTTCTTGTTAAAGTTTTGAACTTTCTTGTTTTCTTTTTCAAAAAATTTTCAAAAATAGTGTCTTTTGTTTGAGTCTAGTGTCAATTCTTAAGTTTGGTGTCCTTTGTCTATTCTTTCTTTTCTTTGAATTTTTTAATTGGTTCTTTGGTGTCTTTTGGTGTTTGTTTTCTTAATTTTCGGAAACTAGTATCTTTTGATCTAAAAATTTTAAATTTGGTGTATTTTGGTTGTTTTTATCTTTCTTCATTAATTCGAAAAAATATTTTTTCTATCTTTATTCAAATTTTTTTAAATCTTAACTATCTTATCTTATCGTGATTTAAAAATTTTAAAGTTTAGTGTTTTCTTGTTAGTGGAGTTAAATTTTAAATTTTAAATCTTATCTTTTCAAATCTTTTTTTAATCTCTATCTTATCTTATCTTAAGTTCAAATTTCAAAATCAAATCTTTTTCAAAAATCAAATTTCAAACCTTATCTTTTAAACTTATTTTCAAATCTTTATCTTATCTTGTTTCAATTTCAAAATTCAAAATCAAATCTTTTTCAAATCTTCTCAATTCTTATCTTATCTTGTTGACCTTTTCTTTCCACTTTTAAATTTCAAAATTTTTTAAAATCAAATCTTCCATCTTATCTTATTTTCAAATCTTTCTTAATTAGTTACTTATCTTATCTTATTCTCTTTAATACTCTTCTTTCTCTTTCCTATTTTTCAAAATTTCCTAACTAATTCCTCTCTTCTATTTTTGAAAACTTCTTCTCTCTTTCTCTCTCTTCTTTTTTTCATAAATCATCATTTAATTTTCAAATCTTTTTAGTTAATTAGTTATCTTAGTTTTTAATTATCTTTATTTTTCTTTACTTTTTTCAAATTACATGAATAAAATAAAAACAAAACAAAAATATTTTAATTCTAGTTTCCCTTTTTACTTCTCAATTTTTGAATTCCTCTACCCTCACATTCGAATTCTATCTCTTCTTCTCCCTCTATTCTCTTTCTTCTTCAGATATCTCACAAGGAATTCTCTATATTGTGACATAGAGACTTTCATTCTTCTTTTTTCTTGTCTTTCTTTTTCTTGTTTATTTGCAGGAACAGAGATAAAGAACCTCTCTTTAAGCTTGATCCTGAACCTGAGAGGATCCTAAGGAAGCGTTTGCAAGAGGCTAAAGCACAACACTCTAGAGAAAACCTCACAGAGCTATTTGAACAAGAAGCTGAAAACATAGATATGGCAGCCGAGCAAAATAATGGAGGAGATGCAAGGAAGGTTCTTGGTGACTTCACTGCACCCACTTCTGACTTCTGTGGAAGAAGTATCTGCATACCTGCCATTAGAGCAAACAACTTTGAGCTTAAGTCTCAGTTAGTCTCTCTAATGCAACAGAATTAGAAAATCTACAGACTTTCACTAGAAGATCCACATCAATTCCTATCTAAATTCTTGCAAATCTGTGACACTGTTAACATCAATGGAGTGGATCCTGAGGTCTACAGACTTATGCTTTTCCCTTTTGCTATTAGAGACAGAGCTAGGATATGGTTGGATTCCCAACCTAAGGAAAGCCTAGACTCTTTGGAAAATTTGGTCAATACTTTCTTGGCCAAGTTCTTTCCACCTCAAAAGAAGCTCAAGGTGGAAGTTCAAACCTTCAGACAAAAAGAGGGTGAATCCCTCTATGAAGCTTAGGAAAGATACAAGCAACTGATCAGGAGATATCCTCCTGACATGCTCTTAGAATGGACTATCCTACGTATCTTCTATGATGGTCTATCTGAGATGTCCAAGATGTCTTTGGATCATTCTGCTGGTGGATCACTCCACTTGAAGAAAATGCCTGAAGAGGCACAGGAACTCATTGAAATGGTTGCAAACAACTAATTCATGTACACTTCTGAAAGAAACCCTGTGAACAATGGGGTAGCTCAGAAGAAAGGAGTTCTAAAGGTTGACACTCTGAATGCCATATTGGCTCAAAACAAAATCTTGACTCAACAAGTCAATATGATCTCTCAGCATTTGACTAGAATCATCCTAACTATGAAAGAGGTGAATTACATGGGAGAATCCTATGGGAACACCTATAACTCCTCATGGAAGAATCATCCTAACTTCTCATGGAAGGATCAACAGAAGCCTTAGCAAGGCTTCAACAATAATCAAGGTGGAAGAACCTATAATAGGTTCAACAACCGACCATCATTCCCACCTTCTCAGCAACAGATGGACACTTCTAAGCAGAGCCTATCTGACTTAGCAACCATAGTCTCTGAACTCTCTAAGACCACTCACAGTTTCATAACAGAAACTAGTCCTTGATGAGGGAAAAACGATTCCACACAAACTCACCGGCAAGTGTACCGGGTTGCATCAAGTAGTAATAACTCACAAGAGTGAGGTCGATCCCATAGGGATTGATGGATTGAGAAACTTTAGTTAGGTGATGAATTTAGTTAAGCGAATACTTGTTGATTTGGTTGAAACTTGATTAACAGACGTAAAATTGCAAGAAAATAAATGGGAGAGGGTAAATTGACAGTATCTTAAATTGCAGAAGAAGTAAATTGCAGAAACTTAAAGTGCAAGAAAGTAAAAGAACTGAAACTTAAAGTGCAAGAAATGTAAATTACTGAATCTAAATTGACAAGAAACTTAAATTGCATTAAAAGTAAAGGGAATTGGGTATTGGGATTCAAATTGAACTAGAAAATGTAAATTGAAGTAAATCAGAGAACTATGAGATGTAGAGGTTCAGATCTAGATCTCAGTAGCAAAATAGAAATGGAAAATTTGCAAGGAGTCAAAACGGAATGAGAACTCAGATCAAATCTGTAATCTTAAAGAGAATTCAACAATTGCCTTCAAATAACAAAACAAAAAGAAACTCAAATCTCAGTTGCTCACTTGACCAAAACAGAAAAGAAGAAATTATAGAAGAAGTTAAATGAAAGTAGAGAAGAAGATCCGAATCCAACTTCAAACTCTTAGAACAATAAATAGGAAAAGTAAAAGATGATTCTCAGATGAAGAAACTCAGTGGTTTTCTTCAATCCGAATTCAAAATCCAAACCAGAAAATAGAATCGAAGTTGCAGAAGAAAAACAGAAAGAAAACTAGATCTAATCCCAATTCCCAAATTCAAACAAATGAAAATTTAAAAGTGAGAAAACTAAAAATGAGCAAAAGGTCCTCTTCAAATCAAATTTGCTCCTATTTATATACTTTCTATTCTAGTCACTACGCACTTGGAATGTGCTTTTTAATTTGGCCTTGAATGAGAACTGGTTGGATCCGAATTGGCAATTGTTTGAAAATCGGTCAAGAGTGTAGCTCCAGTGGAGCGTTCAGTTCAATTAGTGAACGCCCCGTTCACTTCTCTTTGGTGCGCCTTTGGTGGGCATTTGTTACGCACCATTCCCATTACTAGCGTTAACTCAATGAACGCTGCGCTAGCTTAGTGAGTGATCCCTTGGTCGAGCGCTTCTTCTAGCGCTCCCTTGGTTGAGCGCTACGTTCGATCCTTTGAGCGCTGGCCTTTGTTTGAGTGCTGCGCCTTGCTTCCTTGCCCAATATGACCGAAAACGTTCACTTAGTGAACGTGGCATTCACTTGCTAATATACACTACTCCTTGATGTGCGCCTTGGTATGCTTGTTTCCTTGCCTAACGTTGTCTTAATGAACGCTACATTTGGTCATTGGGTACTGGGTAGTGGTACGGATGGCACAAGGCCTTGCTTCCAAGCCCCAAATGTCACGAAAAAGGTGACAAAGTGAACACTACATTCACTATTGCAACGCTTTCCTGGTTCTTCCCTTTCTTTCTCATTTCTTCACCTACAAGCAACCAAACAAACAATCAAAGTATCACCAAATTCACAAGGTCTTTGCATCATTCGTGAAATCGATTAATTCTAGCATAAACCCTATGATTTTGTGTCAAATGAATGATGTTTGATTGATTCAAAAAGATCATGAAAATCGACTCCAATCACTTACTTATTGTGCAAGAAAGTGCATAAAACCTAATGAAACTAATGAAAAATGCTTGGAAAACTAGCATAAGATGACTTGTCATCAGTCCTCCGTCAGAAATCTAGAGGTACAAGTTGGTCAGCTGAGTAAGAGGATCCCTGACACACCTCCTAACACTCTTCCTAGTAACAATGAAGTAAATCCAAGAGAGGAATACAAGGCCATCATTGTAGAAGCTGAGGCTAAATATGAAGGGGAAGCATTGGAGTTGAACGCTAGTAAGGAAGTCCTTACTTGGCATTCAACGCCCAAAGTGGAGCCATCAATGGCGTTGAACGCCAGTAAGGAGGTCCTTACTGGGTGTTCAACGCCCAAAGGAGAGCCATCACTAGCGTTGAATGCAAGTAAGGAAGGCCTTACTAGACATTCAACGCCAAAAGCAGCACAAAAACTGGCATCGAACGCCAGTAAAGGGATACAAGCTGGGCATTCAACGACCAAAGAGACACAATCCTAGCGTTGAACACCACAATAGGGGTAGTTAGCGACCCTAAGCCCACTAAAGACTTCCCTATTGAAGAACTGAAAGAACCCAAGGTTCATGAGGAGACCATTGAAGTTCCCTTAAATGCTTGGTTGAAGATCACAGAATTAAAAGAGTACTCTTCCTCTGATGAGGAAGAGAAAACTAGGGAGGAGCAAGTTGCTCGGTACCTAGGACTTCTGATGAAGCTGAATTCCAAGCTATTTGGCAAGGAGACATTAGAGAAAGAACCTCCAGTGCTCACTAAAGAACTCAATGACCTAGGGTCAAGCATAAACCTCATGACACTCTCTGTAATGGAGAGGCTGGGAATCTTTGAGGTATAAGTTGCAGGAATCTCACTAGAGATGGCAGACAAGTCAATGAAGAAGGCATATGGTTTGGTAGAGGATGTCTTAGTAAAGATTGAGAACATTTACGTCCCTGCAGATTTTCTAATCTTGGACACTGGGGAGGAAGAGGATGAATCCATCATCCTTGGAAGACCCTTCCTAGCCACTGCTAATGCCATTATTGATGTAGCAAAGGGAGAACTGATTCTACAGTTATGAGAGGACCACATCTTGTTCAAGATGCCTAGCCCTAACTCTCCCTCTGACAAAAGAGAGACAATTGTGCAACATCTAGTATTTCAACCCTCTCTCTTAGTCTAGAGCTATATAGAGGCCCCTGACACCAACTCTAAGTTTGGTGTTGGGTAGCCATTATCAAGCACTGAAAACAAAGGTACTAAGAAGAAGGTACCTAGAAGCTGGAGGGACAAGAAGATACCCACTGAAGGCCTCTCACCTGGCATGAGGGTTGTCTTCATTGACAACCCAATCATTCCATATACTGTGAACAAGATCCTATCTCTAGAGCATGTGGAGCTCATCTATGAGAGCACAGGTAGAAAGTTCACTCTAAGGGGCAAAATTCTGAGCCCCTACCCATCTCCGTAAGGAGCTAACCGTCATGCTAGTGACGTTAAAGAAGTGCTTGTTGGGAGGCAACCCATCAATAATTAAAGTTTTCTTGTTTTTCATTAAGTTTATCTAAGTTATATCATTTTCAATTTCATGTTTTTCCCTTAAGTTGTGATCATGTGAAGTAGTTGGAACAGAAACAGAATCAGTCAAAACTAGAAATAGAACACCCTGGAGCAGGTATCTTGCTGGCGTTCAACGCCAGACAAGGAGGCCATAGTGGGCGTTCAATGCCCATGAGGAGCAGTATTGCTGGCATTGAACGCTAGCCAGGGATCATGAAGCTGGCATTGAATGCCAGCCAGGGGGCAGAGACCTAGCGTTGAACGCCAGGAAGGAGCACCCCAATAGGCGTTCAACGCCCTATGAGGAGTATATAGCTGGCGTTGAACGCCAGTCAGGAGCAGGTGCTGGCTATTCAACGCCCACAATGGGACAGGAAATTTGAATTCTCTAGCCTCCCAGGACCCGTAGGTCCCACAGATTCCTCACCTACCCCACTTCTTCTCTCTCTTACTTTCACTCTTCCCCATACACTCTTCCCCATAAACCCTCAACCAATCACATCCATATCTCTTCCCAAAACCATGATACTCTCACCAACCCCCATGCACTTCAAATTCAAAACTTTCCCTCCCATTTACCCATCCCATAACCGAAACCTACCTATCCCACCCCTATAAATAACCCCTTTTTCTACCCTTCATCACACACTTCATACACTAAAACCCCACTTGGCCAAATCCTCCTCTCTTCCTTTCTCTACAAATTCTCTTCTTCTTCTACTCTTTTCTTTCATATTTTGCTCGAGGACGAGCAAAGATTTTAAGTTTGGTATTGGAAAAGTCTTGCTTTTTGCTTCCCATTCATACTTATGGCACCTAAAGTTGGAGAAACCCTACACACTCTTCCCCATAAACCCTCAACCAATCACATCCATATCTCTTCCCAAAACCATGATACTCTCACCAACCCCCATGCACTTCAAATTCAAAACTTTCCCTCCCATTTACCCATCCCATAACCGAAACCTACCTATCCCACCCCTATAAATAACCCCTTTTTCTACCCTTCATCACACACTTCATACACTAAAACCCCACTTGGCCAAATCCTCCTCTCTTCCTTTCTCTACAAATTCTCTTCTTCTTCTACTCTTTTCTTTCATATTTTGCTCGAGGACGAGCAAAGATTTTAAGTTTGGTATTGGAAAAGTCTTGCTTTTTGCTTCCCATTCATACTTATGGCACCTAAAGTTGGAGAAACCTCTAGAAAGAGGAAAAGGAAAGCTGTTGCTTCTACCTCCGAACCTTGGGAGATAGAGAGATTCATCACCAAAGCTCATCAAGACCACTTCTATGAAGTAGTGGCACAAAAGAGGGTGATTCCTAAAGTCCCTTTTAGGCTAAAAAAGAATGAGTATCCAGAGATCCGAAGAGAAATCTGGAGGAGAGGTTGGGAAGTCCTAACCAATCCTATCCCGAAAATTGAAATCTTGATGGTACAAGAGTTCTATGCCAATGCATGGGTCACTAAACATCATGATGTAAGCGTGAACCCAAGGCCCAAAAATTGGCATACCATGGTCCGAGGGCGCCTCTTGGATTTTAGCCTGGAAAGTGTAAGGTTGGCACTCCATTTGCCAGTAATGCAAGGAGACCCACGTCCTTACACTAGAAGAGTCAATTTCGATCAAAGGCTGGATCAAGTCTTTTCAGACATTTGTGTGGAAGGAGCTCAGTGGAAGAGGGATACTCAAGGCTAGCCTGTCCAACTAAGAAGGCTTGACCTCAAGCCCGTAGCTAGAGGATTATTGGAATTCATTCAACGCTCTATCATCCCTACTAGGAATCGGTCAAAAGTGACCATTAACCGAGCCATCATGATTTATTGCACCATGATTGGGAGTGAGGTGGAGGTACATGAGGTAATACCTCAAGAACTGTACAAGATAGCTGAAAAGCCTTCCACCTTAGCAAGGTTGGCTTTTTCCCACCTTATCTGTCACTTATGCAATTTAGCTGGAATTACCATAGAAGGAGACATTTCTATTGAAGAGGATAAGCTCATCACTAAAAGAAGGATGCAGCAAACTAGAGAGCCTGCTCATGCACCTCATGAAGAGAATGTAGAGCCGCCTCAACAAGAAATCCTTGAGATGCCTCAAGGGATGCATTTTTCTCCCCAAGGCTATTAGGATTAATTGCAGACTTCTCTAGGAAAATTGAGCTCCAACATGGACTAACTGAGGATGGGAAACCAAGAGCACTCCACTATCCTCCATGAAATAAGAGAAGATCAAAGAGCCATGAGGAAAGAATAACAGAGGCAGGGGCGTGACATAGAAGAGATCAAGCGGTCCATTGGCTTCTCTAGAGGGAGCAGTAGTCACTGTCACTAAGGTGGATCCATTCCTTTTATTTGCTTATGTTTTATTTGTTCTATTTTCCATGTATTTTATTTTATTGTCTATTTCTAGTGCATGATCATCTTTATGTCATAAAGCTATGAAATATTCCATATATCTCCCACCTCGCTTAAAAGAATATTTTTTTTTGAAAAAGAATAAGGAGATGCTTGAGTTTCGAGTTATATAATAAGAATAGTTCAATTATGTTGATGTGGTGGCATTGCTTTTATTTTCTGAATGTGTGAATGAACAGTGCATGTTTGATGTTGGAGTTAAGCATGTTGGCTCTTGAAAGAATGATGAAAAAGGAGAAGCGTTATTGGTAATCTGAAAAATCCAAAAACTAATTCTTGAAGCAAGAAAAAGTAGCAAAAAGAAAGAAAGAAAAAGAAAGAAATTACGAAAAAAAAAAAAGCAAAAGCAAAAGAAAAAGAAAAAGCCAATAGTTCTTTAAACCGAAAGGCAAGAGCAAGGATCCAAGGCTTTGAGCATCAATGGTTAGGAGGGCCTAAAAGAAATAAAATCTTGGCCTAAAAGTTCAAATGAGCTCCTCCCCTAACTATATGCTTGTGGTGTGAAGGTGTCAAGTGAAAAGCTTGAGACTAAGCAGTTAACGTCGTGATCCAAAGCAAAAGAGTGTGCTTACGAACTCTGGACACCACTGGCTGGGGATTCTAGCAAAGTTGAATCACAATCTGAAAGGGTTCACTCAGTTAAGTGTTTGTGACTTTTTTGTATCCGGTGGTAGTACGGGAAAACAAAGAGCTCAGGTCACAGCCAAGACTCAAAAGATGCTGTGTTTCAAGAATAAAAAAGAACTTAAAGATGCCAATTATTCTAAGCTTCAAAGGAAAGTGAGATGCCAAGACTATTCAGAAACAAAAAGCTACTAGTTCCGCTCATCTAATTGAAACTGAGCTTTATTGAGAACTCTGAGATTTATTGTATCCTTCTCCTCTTTTTATCCTACTTTATTTTTGGTTGCTTGGGGACAAACAACTGTTTAAATTTAGTGTTCTAATGAGCAGATATTTTATACGCTTTTTGGCATCATTTTCATATAGTTGTCATTATGTTTTGTTTAAGTTTTATTCTATTTTCATAGGTTTTAGTGCAAAATTTATATTTTTAGATTCTACTTTGAATTTGTGTATTTTATGATGATTTCAGGTATTTTCTGACTGAAATTAAGGAGTTTAGGCAAAGTCTGATTCAAAGACAGAGAAAGGACTGCAGATGCTGTCAGGATCTAACCTCCGTGCACTCGAAGGAATATTTCTGGAGCTACAGAAGTCCAAATGGCACGCTCTCAACTGCTGTGGAAATAGTCCATACTTTGCTTTGGAAATGAAGGCCCAAAACTGGCATTCAACGCTAGCCACCAGCCCCATTCCTGGCATCCAACACCCAAAGGAGAGTAGCTAGCGTCCAATGCCCATTCAAGAGTCCAAAGCTGGCGTTGGATGCCTGAAGGGGAGCATTAGCTCATGACTTCCCTCAAGCTCAGCCCAAACACTCACCAATTGGGTCCAAAAAGGGGATTTTCATACTACAAGACCAGTTTATCTTATTTCTGTAATTCTTAGTTATTAGATTAGTATATATAGACAAGAGGTCACCCTTGTTAGGAGCTCTTGGACACTCTACACATTTTTCATTACTTTTCTGTAAGCCATGAGTCACTAACCTCCTAAGGTTAAGGTTAGGAGCTCTGCTGATTCTTATGAATTAATAATATCACTATTTTACTTTAATCTATGCTTGATTCTATTCTAAGATGTATCTTCGTTTTTCATTCTAACAAATTGGGAGTGTAACTTGACCATCATCTCTATTCACACGGGTTCTTGTGAGTCTTTGACGGGATAGTACTAAGCCACAAGCTTGATTATACATCTCTTAGACGGCTAATCCATAGCTTCGTTGGGGACTTTTCGAGACATCAGTTCAGCCGAGGTGCGGGGCGATTAGGGCCTTTGTGGTATAGGCTAGAATCCAAGGAGCAGCGTTCTTTGATCCGGAGGATCCGACCTTGTCTGTGGCGTTTTGAGTATGATTACCAAGAGAATGGACTGTTAGAGCTTCACCCCCATTCAGATTAATGACAACTGACCCGGTGTTAATCATTTACAGCCTGCCATGGAAAGAATCAATCAGAAGTTGGAGTAGACGGTGAGAGAAGTTGACCTAGAAGATCTTGGAAATTGGGTACTTACTCATGCATTAAAAGTTTAAGCTATATGCATTGATACTTTTGTATATATTTTATTTTTAAAGAAAAATAAAAAAGAAAATTAAAAATAAGGAAAAGAAAAAGAGAAATTGAAAGCAATAAAAAGGGGACAAATGTTAGCCCCAAAGAAAAGTAATAACAATGCATATGGGATATGATTGAAAAGATTGCATGAGAGTGTGAAAAAGTGAATAATGGGTAGTTAGGTTTGCATTAAAATTGTATAGGTTGTTATGTGTATTAGGTGAGAGCTTCAGTTAATCAAGGATTCAAATTTCAAGCTCACTTGACCATATATAACCTTACCTTGACCCTAGCCCCATTACAACCACGAAAAGTCATCATGAAACTTGTATGCATGCATTGAATAATTGTTGATTCTTAGATGAAAAACAAATCTTAGAAAGCATGATTAGAGGAGAATTGAGTGGATCAACCCTGTACACTTGAGCGATTAGAGCATATACACATTCGACGAGGTGTTCGATTGCTCAAAATACATATTTCCACCTTTGATCATGTCCTTTCTTGCAAGTTGTTAAATTCTTTTAAATAACTCAATTCAATTTTGGTTTTGATTTGATTGTGATTGTTTTAGCCCTTGTGTTCATATATGTATTCTTAGAAATTGATTTATTTTAACCAAGTAGTTACATGCATTTAGATAGATTGTATATAGGTAGTTTACTTGCATTGAATAAATATTGGTACCCCGTTCTTGTATCCTTCTTGATGTATAGCATGAGGACATGCTATTGTTTAAGTGTGGGGATGTGATGAATCCATATTTTATGGAATTTATTTGCTTCAATTGAGTGGATTTTATTGACTTTTCTCACATTTATTCATTGAAATAGCATAGTTTCATGATTTCTTCCTAAATTGTGCTTGAAAGTTAAAACATACTTTTTAGGCCTTATAATTGCTAAATTTTATTTACTTTAATTTCATTCGATGCCTTGATATGTTTGTTGAGTGATTTCAGGCTTATAAGGCAAATGAGTATTGAAGGAATGAAGACAAATCATGCAAAAGTGGAGAATTTATGAAGAAATATAGTTTGGAGCTTTTCAGCAAGTGTGCCTACGCACAGTGATGCGTGCGTACGTATGTTTGGAAGTTCGCACAGTCATGCGTACGCACAATGATGCATGCGTACGCGCAAGTGAAAATCATCAAGTGTGTGTATGCACAAACCTGTGCATACGCACAAGTCCTGGCACTGACTTCGTTAAATACAAAATGCTGGTAGCAATTTTTGGGCCTCCAAAACCCAATCCAACTCGTTTCCTGAGCTATTTCAAGCCTAATTCAAGAGGGAACAAGAGTAGAGAAATTAGGTTTAGTTTTAGACATGTTTTGGGTCATTTCTAGAAAGAGAAGCTCTCTCTTCTCTCTCAAATTCAGGGTAGATTAGTTAAATTTCTCTTTAATTTAGGTTTTGATACTTGCTTTAATTTAGTTTTCCTTGCAATTTCTTGTTATTTCCTCTTTGCTCTCTTAGTTTTACATGCTATTTCTTTCATTTGGTTACTTTTATGTTTATGAACCTTTGTTGATTTTAATTTTCTATTAATACAATTTAATGTTTCTTTGTTTATTGTTATTTAATTGAGTTGTTATTATTATTTTCTTGCTTTTGGTAGTTTTAGAATTTATTATTATTGTAATTTAATATAATTTTATTTTCATGCACACCAAGTGTTTGATAAAATTCTTGGCTTAGTTTTAGTGTAATTTTTTCCCCACTCTTGGCTTGAAATTGAGGACATAGGTGACCTTGAGTCATTGATGTCCATTCTTGATTGATATATTAGGGTAGTTAGTTGGTTTGGTTTCCACTAACGCTAGTCTTTCACTAAGTTAATTAGTGAGTTGGCTAGGACTTGCGGATTGAGATCAATTATGCCTATTTGACTTATCCTCGACTTTAGGGTTGACTAAGTAGGATTGACTCTTCATAATCATCATATGTTTGTGGTCAATGGCTAGGATAGATAACCTTAACTCTCACTCCTTGCCAAGAGGTTTCTTTAGCACTTAAATTTCCTTTTCTTAATTAATTGCCTTTGATTACTTTTGATATTTAGTCATTGCTAGTTTCTTTAATTTCGTGCTGTTTACATTACTTGCCCTTGCTATAAAATTTCCATTTTCTCATAGCCAATAATTGAGCACTTCATTGCAATTTCTAGGGAGAACGACCCGGGAGTTTAAATATTCTCAATTATTTGATTTGAATTGTGACAATCCTTTATTCTAAACTTTGATGTTGGTCAATTGTTGGTTTGGACTATGCTTGCAACGAAGAAATTCTATTTTGTGAAATTCCAAACTTACTTTTAGCCCTCATCAGCAGCTACCACTTAGCTGACCTCCTCGTCGTTGATGTACTCCTTGCCACATTTTTTATCTCCTGTATCGTCCAAACTGGTCTGGTGGTTAGGTGCTTTCTAAAAGCCTCAATTACTAGACCATTAATGAGGCACAAACTGGCCACCGAGTCCGTGAGACCGTCAATTTCCAGATATTTATCATTAAATCGGTCTAGGTATTTTCTCGTTGGCTCGCCGACATGTTGGATTACTCCTAGTATGTTAATTGGGTGTTTTGCTTTGGCGATTCGGGTGGTAAACTGTGCTGGAAACTTTTGCGTGATGTCCGCAAAGGCCGTGATGGACCCTTGCGAAAGGGAATTGAACCAATGAATCGCCGTTCCCACCAGGGTCACGGGGAACGCACGGAATCTAACACCGTCACCCACACATTCCAAGTTCATTTTGGCCTTGAAAGCCGTCAAGTGTTCTGATGAGCGGATAATTTATACCCTTTTGGCATTGTTTTGACATAGTTTTTAGTATGTTTTAATTAGTTTTTATTATATTTTTATTAGTTTTTATTCAAAAATCACATTTCTAGACTTTACTATGAGTTTGTTTGATTTTTTGTGATTTCAGGTATTTTCTGGCTGAATTTAAGTGACCTGAGCAAAAATCTGATTCAGAGGCTGAAAAAGGACTGCAGATGCTGTTGGATTCTGACCCTCCTGCACTCGAAGTAGATTTTCTGGAGCTACAGAAGCCCCATTGGCGCGCTCTCAATTGCGTTTGAAAGTGGACATCCTGGGCTTTCCATCAATATATAATAGTCTATACTTTACTCGAGATTTGATGGCCCAAACTGGCGTCCAAATCCAGCCTAAAACTTTCTGGCGTAAAACGCCCAAACTGGCACCCAAACTGGCGTTTAACTCCAGGAACAGCCTATGAATGAAAAAGCTTCAATGCTCAGCCCAAGCACATACCAAGTGGGCTCCAGAAGTGGATTTCTGCACTATCTACACTTAGTTACTTATTTTTTGTAAACCTAAGTTACTAGTTTAGTATAAATAGCACTTTTTACTATTGTATTCGCGCACTATCTTTGATCATCTTAGGACTTGGAAGCTGGCCTCACGGCCATGCCTAGACCTTTTTCACTTATGTATTTTCTACGGTGGAGTTTCTACACCCCATAGATTAAGGTGTGGAGCTCTACTGTTGTTCATGAATTAATGCAATTACTACTGTTTTCTATTCAAATTCACACCTACTTCTTCTCCAAGATATACTCTCGTACTTAATTCAGTTAAGTCAGAATGAAGGGGTGACCCGTAACAATCACCCATTCTTTGTTACTCGCTTAGCCAAGATCCGCGTGCCTGACAACAACAAAGCGGTCTACATGATGTTCAACGTAGTCATTAGACGACAGCTGGAGTATATTCTCTTGGATATCTAATACACAGACCGAGTCCGTGAGATTAGTATCTTCGTGGTATAGGCTAGAACCAATTGGCAGTCATTCCTGGGATCCGAAAAGTCTAAACCTTGTCTATGGTATTCCAAGTAGGATCCGGGAAGGGATGACTGTGATGAGCTTCAAACCTGTGAATGTTAGGCGCAGTGACAGTGTGCAAAAGGATCAATGGATCCTATTCCGACTCTAGCGGGAACCGAAAGATGATTAGCCATGCGGTAGTTGTGCCTGGTATTTTTCATCTGAGACGAGAAATCCGACAGTTGATTAGCCGTGCAGAAATCGTAGAGGACCATTTTCACTGAGAGGATCCTACAGCTTGCCATGGAAGGGAGCACGCATGATTGGAAGAAGGCAATAGGAAAGCAGAGGTTCAGAAGCAACAAAGCATCTCCAAACGCTTATCTGAAATTCGCACCAATGAATCACATAAGTATCTCTATCTTATTTTCTGTTTTATTTATATTTTAATTATCAAAACCTCATAACCATTTGAATCCGCCTGACTGAGATTTACAAGATGACCATAGCTTGCTTCAAGTCGACAATCTCCATGGGATCGACCCTTACTCACGTAAGGTTCATTACTTGGACGACCCAGTGCACTTGCTGGTTAGTTGTGCGGAGATGTGAAAAGTGTGAATCATGATTTTCCACACCAAGTTTTTAGCACCGTTGCTGGAGATTGTTCGAGTTTGAACAACTGACGGTTCATTTTGTTGCTCAGATTAGGTAATTTTATTTTATGTTTAAGCTTTTTATTTTTAATTTCAAAAAATTCAAAAAAATAATAAAATAAATATAGTTTTCAAAAAAAAAATGTGTTCTTCAAAAATTTTAAGAATGAATTCTAGAGCTTCATGAGATATGGTTAAACCTGGCTGGTTGTTAAGCCATGTCTAATCTTTTGGACTGAAGTTTCCACTTTCCATTGTAGAAAGGACATGCTTGTATGTGTTATGTTAAAACTTGGCTGGCCATTGGCCATGTCTAATTCTATTGGACCGAAGCTTTAGAGTAACATTACAGGAATCCTAGAATTCTTATTAAAAATTTTGAATTTCTTTAATTTCTTTTTCCAAAATATTTTCGAAAAATACAAAAAAAAATTAATAAAATCATAAAAACCAAATATTTTGTGTTTCTTGTTTGAGTCTTGTGTCAAATTTTAAGTTTGGTATCAATTGCATCTTTTTAATTTTTCTTTAATTTTCAAAAAACATATGCATTGTGTTCTTCATTGATCTTCAAGATGTTCTTGATGATTTTCCTTGTTTGATCTTTGAATTTTCTTGTTCTGTGTCTTTTCTTGTTTTTCTTGTGCTTTTTCGAATTATTAGTGTCTAAACATTAAAAATTTTCTAAGTTTGGTGTCTTGCATGTCTTTCTTCTCTTAAAAATTTTCAAAAATATGTTCTTGATATTCATCATGATCTTCAAAGTGTTCTTGGTGTTCATCTTGACATTCAAAGTGTTCTTGCATGCATTTATTGTTTTGATCTTAAATTTTTATGTTTTGTTTCATTTTTGCTGTTTAATGAAAAAAAAAAGAGAAAAACAACAAAATGATATCTTTTTCTCTCTCCTCATTAAAAATTCAAAAATTAAAAAAAATATTTTTTCCTTATTTCACTCATAAATTTCAAAATTTTGGGTTGATTTAGTCAAAAATTTTTAAAATTTAGTTGTTTCTTGTTAGTCAAGTCAAAATTTCAATTTAAAAAATCTATCTTTTCAAATCTTTTTCAAAAATCAAATCTTTTCCACTTTTCTTCTTAATATTTTCGAATTCTTTCTTAAAATTTTTCAAAATCTTTTTCATCTTTCCTTTAATGTTTTCGAAAATCTTTAAACAATTTTTCAAAATCTTTTTCTTAATTCTATTTCATAATTTTCGAAATTAGTGCTAACAGTTAATGTTTTGATTCAAAAATTTCAAGTTTGTTACTTGCCTATTAAGAAAGGATCAATCTTTAAATTCTAGAATCATATCTTTTAGTTTCTTGCTAGTCAAGTAATCAACTTTAATTTCAAAAATCAAATCTTTTTAATTTCCTTTTCAAATCTTTTTCAAAATGTATTTCAATCATATCTTTTTCAAAACCACCTAACTACTTTTCACTCTCTAATTTTTGAAAACCCCTCACCACTTTTTCAAAATTCTTTTCAATTAACTAATTGTTTTAAATTCTAATTTTATTTTATTTCTTTTCTTAATTTTGAATTATAACTAATAATTAAAATAAAAACAAAAATATTTTTATTTTATTAATTTTCGAATACTCTTCTCTCTCTCTCTCTCGTCTCTTTCTATTTATTTTATTTTATTTAATTACTAACACTTCTCTTCTTTTTAATATGAGCAGGAACAAGGATAAGAACATTCTTGTTGAAGCTGATCCTGAACCTGAAAGGACTCTGAAGAGGAAGCAAAGAGAAGCTAAAGCACAACACTCTGGAGAGGACCTAAAAGAAAATTTCGAAAAAGAAGAAGTTATGGCAGCCGAAAATAACAACAATGGTGGAGATGTAAGGAAGGTGCTTGGTGACTTTACTAAACTAACTTCTGACTTCTATGGAAGAAGCATCTTAATTCCTGCAATTGGAGCAAACAACTTTGAGCTTAAGCCTCAATTAGTTTCTCTAATGCAGCAGAATTGCAAGTTTCATGGACAGACTTAGCTGAATTCTTGCAAATCTGTGACACTGTTAAGACCAATGGGATTAATCCTAAGGTCTACAGACTTACGCTTTTCCCCTTTGCTGTAAGAGACAGAGCTAGGATATGGTTAGACTCACAACCAAAAGAAAGCCTGAACTCTTGGGAAAAGTTGGTCAATGCCTTCTTGGCCAAATTCTTTCCACCTCAAAAGTTGAGCAAGCTTAGAGTGGAAGTCTAAACCTTCAGACAGAAGGAAGGTGAATCCCTCTATGAAGTTTGGGAAAGATACAAGCAATTGATTAGAAGGTATCCTTCTGACATGCTTTCAGAATGAAGCATCTTATGTATATTCTATGATGGTCTGTCTGAATTGTTCAATATGTCATTGGATCACTCTGCTGGTGGATCTCTTCATCTGAAGAAGACGCTTGCAGAAGCCCAGGAACTCATTGAAATAGTTACAAATAATCAGTTCATGTATACTTCTGAAAGAAATCCTGTGAATAATGGGATGACTCAGAAGAAAGGAGTTCTTGAGATTGATACTCTGAATACAATATTGGCTCAGAATAAAATATTAACTCAGCAAGTCAATAAGATTTCTCAGAGTCTGACTGGAATGCAAGCTGCATCTAGTAGTACTAAAGAAGCTTCCTCTGAAGAAGAAGCTTATGACCCTGAGAATCCTGCAATGGAAGAGGTGAATTACATGGGAGAATCCATGGAAACACCTATAATCCTTCATGGAGGAATCATCCTAATTTCTCATGGAAGGATCAGCAGAAGCCTAATCAAGGCTTCAATAATAATAATGGTGGGAGAAATAGGTTTGGCAATAGCAAGCCTTTTCCATCATCTTCTGAGTAACAGACAGAGAATTCTAAGCAGAGCCTCTCTGACTTAGCAACCATAGTCTCTGATCTATCTAAGACCACCCTCAGTTTCATGACTGAAACAAGGTCCTCCATCAGAAATTTGGAGGCACAAGTGGGTCAACTGAGTAAAAGAGTTACTGAAATCCCTCCTAGTACGCTCCCAAGCAATACAGAAGAGAATCCAAAGAGAGAGTGCAAGGCCATCAATATACCCAACATGGCTGAACCTATAGAGGAGGAAGAGGCAGTAATTTCCAGTGAGGAAGACCTCAATAGACGTCCACTGACCCCTAAAGAGTTCCCTATTGAGGAACCAAAGGAATCTGAGGCTCATGTAGAGACCATAGAGATTCCACTAAACTTATTGTTGCCATTCATGAGCTCTAATGAGTATTCTTCCTCTGAAGAGGATGAAGATATTGTTGAAGAGTAAGTTGCTCAGTATCTAGGAACAATCATGAAGCTGAATGCCAAGTTATTTGGTAATGAGACTTAGGAGGATGAACCTCCATTGCTCATCAATGAACTGAATACCTTGGTTCAACAGAAATTACCTCAGAAGAAACCGGATCCTGAAAAATTCTTAATACCTTGCATCATAGGCACCATGACCTTTAAAAAGGCTCTGTGTGACCTTGGTTCAAGTATAAATCTCATGCCACTCTCTATAATGGAGAAACTATGGATCTTTGAGGTACAAGCTGTAAGAATCTCACTAGAGATGGCAGACAATTCAAGGAAACAGGCTTATGGACTTGTAGAGGATGTCTTAGTAAAGGTTGAAGGCCTGTACATCCCTGCTGATTTCATAATCCTAGACACTGGGAAGGACGAAGATGAATCCATCATCCTTGGAAGACCCTTCCTAGCCACTGCAAGAGTTGTGATTGATGTGGACATAGGAGGGTTAGCCCTTCAATTGAATGAGGACTACCTTGTGTTCAAGGCTCAAGGATCTTCTTCTATAACCATGAAGAGGAAGCATGAAAAGCTTCTCTCAATACAGAGTCAAACAGAGCCCCCACACTCAACTTCTAAGTTTGGTGTTGGGAGGCCACCATTAAACTCTGAGTCTCTGTGAAGCTCTCTAAGAGCTCACTGTCAAGCTATTGACATTAAAGAAGCGCTTGTTGGGAGGCAACACAATATTATTTAATTATATTTATTTATATTCCATTGTTATTCTATATTTTCTTTAGGTTGATGATCATGTGAAGTCATAAAAACAACTGCAAAATTAAAGCAAAATGAAAAACAGCATCAAAAACAGCACACCCTAGAGGACAGGCTTACTGGAGTTTAAACGCCAGTAAGGATAGCAGAATGGGCATTTAACGCCCAGTCTGGCAGCATTCTGGGCGTTAAACGCCAGAATGGGCAGTATTCTGGGCGTTTAACACCAGAAAAAGGTGTGTGGCATCTGGCTGGCGTTAAACGCCAGAAATGGCAGCATCCTGGGCGTTCAGAAAAATGCCAGCCAGGGTATCTGGCTGGGCGTTAAACGCCCAAGTAGGCAGTCCAGTGGGAGTTAAATGCCAAAATAGATAGCATTCTGGGCGTTTAATGCCAGGATGACACAAGGGTGGTAATTTTGTTTCCAATTCGATTTTTTTCAATTTTTCATGTTTTATTTCATAATTTTTTGCATCAAACATATTTCAAACATTCATCTTTCAATTTATATTTTCAAAAAATTAATAAACTTTCCAATTCTTTTTAATTTTTTTTTTATTGTTCTTTTCAATTCCTTCCAAAACGTTTTCAAAACTTACATATCTTTTCAAATTCTTTTCAACTCTTTTTAATTTCTCTTGCATACAGTAATAAGTTTTCAAAATTAATTGCATCATTCTTCTTCTACTCCCTTCTATCTTATTTTGCTCGAGGACGAGCAAACCTTCTATGTTTGGTGTGGAAAAAGCTTTGCGTTTTGTTTTCCATAACCATTAATGGCACCTAAGGCCGGAGAAACCTCTAGGAAGAGGAAAGGGAAGGCAATTGTTTCCACCTCTGAGTCATGGGAGATGGAGAGATTCATCTCAAAGGTCCATCAAGACCACTTCTATGAAGTTGTGGCCAAGAAAAAAGTGATTCCCGAAGTCCCCTTCATTCTCAAAAAGGGTGAATATCCGAAGATCCGACGTGAGATTCGAAGAAGAGGTTGGGAAGCTCTCACCAACCCAATCCAACAAGTCAGAATCTTAATGGTTCAAGAGTTCTATGCCAATACATGGATCACTAAGAACCATGACCAAAGTATGAACCCGAACCCAAAGAATTGGCTCACAATGGTTCGGGGGAATTACTTGGATTTCAGTCCGGAAAATGTGAGGTTGGCATTTAACTTGCCAATGATGAGAGGAAATCCTCATTCTTTCACTAGAAGGGTCAACTTTGATCAAAGGTTGGACCAAGTCCTCAGGGACATTTGTGTGGAAGGAGCTCAATGGAAGAGAGACTCAAGAGGCAAGCCGGTTCAACTGAGAAAGCTTGACCTCAAACCCGTGGCTAGGGGATGGTTGGAGTTCATCCAACGCTCTATCATTCCTACTAGCAATCGGTCTGAAGTTACAATAGACCGGACTATCATGATCCATAGCATCATGAATGGAGAAGAAGTAAAAGTTCATGAGATCATACCACTAGAACTCTACAAGGTGGCAGACAAACCCTCCTCTTTGGCAAGGTTAGCCTTCCCTCATCTCATCTGTAACCTATGCAATTCAGCTGGAATTGTCATAGAGGAAGATATCCTCATTGATGAGGATAAGCCCATCACTAAAAAGAGGATGGAGCAAACAAGAGAGCCCACTCATGGACCTCAATAAGAGCATGAGGAAATTCCTCATCAAGAAATCTCTGAGATGCCTCAAGGGATGCACTTTCCTCCACAAAACTATTGGGAGCAAATCAACACCTCCTTAGGAGAATTAAGTTCCAACATGAGGCAACTAAAGATGGAGCACCAAGAGCACTCCATTATCCTCAATGAAATCAGAGAGGACCAAAGAGCCATGAGGGAGGAGCAACAAAGGCAAGGAAGAGACATAGAGGAACTCAAGCACTCCATAAGATCTTCAAGAGGAAGAAGTAGCCGCCATCACTAAGGTGGACCCGTTCTTTAATTTCCTTGTTCTTATTTTTTTGTTTTTCTAATTATTTGCTTTATGTTTTGTCTATGTTTGTGTCTTTATTACATGATCATTAGTGTCTAGTGTCTATGTCTTAAAACTATGAATGTCCTGTGAATCCTTCACCTTTCTTAAATGAAAAATGTTTTTAACTGCAAAAGAACAAGAAGTGCATGATTTAGAATTCTATCTTGAAATTAGTTTAATTATTTTGATGTGGTGGCAATACTTTTTGTTTTCTGAATGAATACTTGAACAGTGCATATTTTTGAATTTGTTGTTTATGAATGTTAAAATTGTTGGCTCTTGAAAGAATAATGAAAAAGGAGAAATGTTATTGATAATCTGAAAAATCATAAAATTGATTCTTGAAGCAAGAAAAAGCAGTGAAAAGCAAGGCATGCAAAAAAAAGGGGCAAAAAAATAAAGAAAAAAAGAAAGAAAATGAAAAAGCAAGCAGAAAAAGCCAATAGCCATTTAAACTAAAAGACAAGGGTAAAAAGGATCCAAGGCTTTGAGAATTAATGGATAGGAGGGCCCACAAGAATAAAATTCTGGCCTAAGCAGCTAAATCAAGCTGTCCCTAACCATGTGCTTGTGGCGTGAAGGTGTTAAGTGAAAAGCTTGAGACTGAGCGGTTAAAGTCGTGGTCCAAAGCAAAAAGAGTGTGCTTAAGAGCTCTGGGCACCTCTAACTGGGGACTCTAGCAAAGCTGAGTCACAATCTGAAAAGGTTCACCCAGTTATGTGTCTGTGGTATTTATGTATCCGGTGGTAATACTGGAAAACAAAGTGTTTAGGGTCACAGCCAAGACTCATAAAGTAGCTGTGTTCAAGAATCAACATTCTGAACTAAGAGAATCAATAACACTATCTGAATTCTAAGTTCCTATGGATGCCAATCATTCAGAACTTCAAAGGATAAACTGAGATGCCAAAACTGTTCAGAAGCAAAAAGGCTACTAGCCTCGCTCATCTAATTGGAACTAAGTTCATTGATAAGTTTAGAATTTATTGTATATTCTCTTCTTTTTATCCTATGTTGTTTTTAGTTGCTTGGAGACAAGCAACAATTTAAGTTTGGTGTTGTGATGAGCGGATAATTTATATCCTTTTTGGCATTGTTTTTACATAGTTTTTAGTATGTTTTAATTACTTTTTATTATATTTTTATTAGTTTTTATTCAAATATCACATTTCTGGACTTTACTATGAGTTTTTGTGTTTTTCTGTGATTTCAGGTATTTTCTGGCTGAAATTAAGGGACCTGAGCAAAAATCTGATTCAGAGGCTGAAAAAGGACTACAGATGCTGTTGGATTCTGACCCTCCTGCACTCGAAGTGGATTTTCTGGAGCTACAGAAACCCCATTGGCACGCTCCCAATTGCGTTGGAAAGTAGGCATCCTGGGCTTTCCATCAATATATAATAGTCTATACTTTGCCCGAGATTTGATGGCCCAAACTGGCATCCAAAGCCAGCCTAAAACTTGCTGGCATAAAACGCCCAAACTGGCACCCAAGCTGGCGTTTAACTCCAGGAACAGCCTATGCACGAAAAAGCTTCAATGCTCAGCCCAAGCACACACCAAGTGGGCCCCGGAAGTGGATTTCTGCACTATCTGCACTTAGTTACTTATTTTCTATAAACCTAAGTTACTAGTTTAGTATAAATAACACTTTTTACTATTGTATTCGCACACTATCTTTGATCATCTTAGGACTTGGAGGCTGGCCTCATGGCCATGCCTAGATCTTTTTCACTTATGTATTCTCTATGGTGGAGTTTCTACACCCCATAGATTAAGGTGTGGAGCTCTGCTATTCTTCATGAATTAATATAATTACTACTGTTTTCTATTCAAATTCATGCCTACTTCTTCTCCAAGATATAGTCTCTTACTTAATTCAGTTAAGTCAGAATGAAGGGGTGACTCGTGATAATCACCCAATCTTCATTACTCGCTTAGCCAAGATCTGCGTGCCTGACAACAACAAAGCGGTCTACATGATGTTCAACGTAGTCATTGGACGACAGCTGGAGTATATTCTCTTGGATATCTAATACACGGACCGAGTCCGTGAGATTAGTATCTTCGTGGTATAGGCTAGAACCAATTGGCAGTCATTCCTGGGATCCGGAAAGTCTAAACCTTGTCTGTGGTATTCCGAGTAGGATCCAGAAAGGGATGACTGTGACGAGCTTCAAACCTGCGAATGTTGGGCTCAGTGACAGTGTGCAAAAGGATCAATGGATCCTATTCCGACTCTAGTGGGAACCGAAAGATGATTAGCCATGCGGTAGCTGTGCCTGGTATTTTTCATCCGAGACAAAAAATCTGATAGTTGATTAGCCATGCAGAAACCGTAGAGGACTATTTTCACTGAGAGGATCCTACAGCTTGCCATGGAAGGGAGCACGCATGATTGGAAGAAGGCAATAGGAAAGCAGAGGTTCAGAAGCAACAAAACATCTCCAAACGCTTATCTGAAATTTCCACCAATGAATCACATAAGTATCTCTATCTTATTTTCTGTTTTATTTATATTTTAATTATCAAAACCTCATAACCATTTGAATCCGCTTGACTGAGATTTACAAGATGACCATAGCTTACTTCAAGCCGACAATCTTCGTGGGATCGACCCTTACTCACGTAAGGTTTTTTACTTGGACGACCCAGTACACTTGCTGGTTAGTTGTGCGGAGATGTGAAAAGTGTGAATCACGATTTCCCACACCATGTTCTTGTTTGTCCTTGGTTTTGTCATATCTCATGTCTGTTGGCTTGTCAAAGTTCTTCGACGGCAAGACCTTGAGGATGGATGAATGGAAAGGAGTGGTGAAAGAGCAAAACCGTCGGCTTAGAAATTTCTTCTCGGTTAGAGGAAAATAACTTCGTTGTAAGTATAGTTCCAAACCGACAAGTGATGCTCTTTCAAAGTTTAATTTTGGTTGTCACTAGTCCAACCCAATAAAAATAACCGAGAGTATTAGTCCCGGGTCGTCTTCTCAAGAAATTGCAGTGAGGTATGCATATTATTGGTTATGGTATCCAAGGGGTGGGTTTGTAAAAGTGCAAGAAAATAAATGGCAAGAAAATTAAGCAAACAACTGAATAAAGCAAGTAATAAAGAGAGACATTCATGGCAAGGATTGAGAATATAGGATTTCTATCCTAGTCATTAATCATAACACAATAATTATCAAGAGTTCATTCTATTAAGTCATCTCCAATGAGAGAAGGTATAATGTTATCTCCAACACTCGAAGAAAGTCTAATAAGACTAGTTAATCTCAATCAAAAAGTCCTAATCAACTTACTAATTGAATTAGCAAAAGATTAGCGTCAATGGAAATAATATTAACTAACAACTCTAGATTACCAACATAAGTTGGGTAACAATGACTCAAGAGCACCTAATTTCTCTTTCCAAGCCAAGAATGCTCAAAAACTACTCTACTTGTCAAACACTTGGAAGGCATAAAATGAAAGCATGGTAAAATTGTAAGAATAATAAAATCTACTACTATCAAACTAACAATTGCAAGAAAATTTTCATTAAAGAAAATCAAACTAACAAGAGTTCATCAACATAAAAGAAACAAAATAAAGGAAATGACAAGTAAAACTAGAGGAGCTAGGATGAAGGAACAATAAATTGCAAGAAAAAATAGATAAAAGCAAGAATTAAACCTTAGATCTAAGATGTAATTAACCTAAAACCCTAATTCTAGAGAGAAGATGGAGCTTCTCTCTCTAGAAAACTAACCTAGATGATCCTAAGCTAATCTAATTGCTCCCCCTTTGACCCATCTTGAATTCTGCATGAAAAAGTCTCAGAAATGAGTTAGATTTGGGCCTGGGCAGCTCAGAAATTGCCCCCAGCATTTTGCCTTTAATGAGGTCACGTGCTGATTGTGACGCGTACGCATGGGTCACGCGTACGCGTCGTCTGGCTTTTTCTTGTCACGCGTATGCGTCATGTCACGCGTATGCGTCGCCTGGACGATGCACCTCTTCACGCGTGCGTGTCTATCACGTGTGTGCGTCGCTCTAAGCACTCCAAATCCTTGCTTTTCCATGAATTCTCTACCTTGCATGCTTTTCTCTTTACTTATTCCATCCACTACTTCCCTTATGAACCTGAAATCACTCAAAAAATACATCAAGGCATTGAATGGAATTAAAGTGAATTAAAATTAGCAAATTAACGTCCTAAAAAGTATGTTTTCACTCTTAAGCACAAATTTAGGGAGAATTACAAAACCATGCTATTTCATTGAATAAATGTGAGATAAGTTCATAAACCAATCTGCCATGAGTGTAGGTGAGGGAGTGAGCATCAGTATGATCGTGTCCCTCCTCCCTCTTGGTGCCGTGTTGATGCTCTTCCAATCTATTTGACGGGGATCGGGTGCATGAAAGGATCAAACGAGCCCCTGAACATGAGCGAGAGTCCTGACTATGTGTCGGATTGTGGCAATCTCTCGCTACCAGTTCCCTCTCCAGGTTTTGGACTCTATGCCTGAGTTTCTACATGATTTGAGAGTTGTCGCCGCCAATAACACCAAATGGGCGCTTTTCCAGAGATCGAGCATGGGAGTCGCCTTGGTGAGCGGCGTTCTCGGGAAGTTTCCGAGCTCACTCTACTCCTAACGCAGCCCCCCGGATGCCCGGTAACACTTTTCTCCTCTCGTAACAACTCGGGATGAGGGATAAGCTCCATACTCTGCTCGCGTCAGGTCCTCACAGACGGCGCCAATGATCGGTTGCTCGTTGGGATGGACGGTCGGTCAGTTGTACGACTAAGTATGAGCAATGGTAGGATGATGAGAATCAGGACCAGGACGTGGGCTTGGCGAGGAAGTAGGGCCACGATTGTCAGTGAGTCAATAGATGGGGCAACCTGTAAGCACATTCCGATGCTAAAGTAAGTGTCCTACGATGAGGCGGCTAATTAGGGAAAAACGATGACGTATCTTGGGGGAGGGGTAAGTCCCTCCTGTTTTTTACCTTATACTCGAGTGAGCCCCTTTGTTTGGACCTATTCACCTGGAAGCTTCTACCAGCTGTCCAGTTCTTTCCCAAGAGTTGGTGTGACACGTGGGTCACTTTACCTCATACGGGTCGGGGAACCGTCGGGTTGATAATCTGCCGAATAGACTTCCGGCCCTTATTGGGCTGGATCAGAACCGGCGCCTTTGATTTATTTTAGTTGGGCACCGAGCGAACATGTTCTCATGCCTGACGTTAGTGGTTCTACGCCCGACGCCCAAAGTACCCCATAGAGGGGCGCCCGGCACCCCTGGTGTCAAGTCTAGCGTCCATGTTCTTTCTGTGCTTTCGAAAAATATTAAAACATCAACCAAATACGGTTTTAATCAACAATCAAGCAACAAAACACATCTCATTCATGTTTAATTTACCAAACCTTACCTCTCGAAGTTAGCTCACAAAAATCAAATATTCTGATGATCTTTAACTCACGTGCTTCGTAGTTTTTGTCAAAGTGATATTTAGACCACGATTTACAGAATAAACGACTCGTAAGTTCAAAAAAAAAATTCTCAACTTGCCGAAACTAATAGTTTGTAGAAAGGAGGAAGAAACAAACATTTTAATCAGTTTAAAATCTTTGTTGAAGTTTTTGGATTAAACGGTCGAGCCTCAGAAAACTAACTAACTATCAAGCTTCAACTTTTATCTCTCATTCTTTTTCTTAACAACATGTATGAAGAAAAGAAAGAAATAGATAGTTCTCGAGATTATGTATGAAGAAGAAAAAGGAAAATAGGAGGTGGCTAGAAATGTGAAGAACCGTGGGAGTTATAAGGGTGAATCATCAAAATAAATTAATAAAATATCATTATAATAAAATATTAATATGCTAAAATATTATTATCTAAAAGTAT